>NC_053025.1:265909592-265922038 GCF_003073215.2 Triticum urartu | reverse complement strand
AAAAACAGAAAGTATGCGCTCACGAAAATAATTTCTATTTTTTAACAGAGAGAGATAAAATACCAATTCCAACTGAAGTAGATCAATATACAAATTTTCCTGGTCTTCCTAATTTTTCAGAATTTTTGGAGTTACAGAAGTATTCGAAACCTACAGATTGCTACAGACCGTTCTGTTTTTGACAAATTCTGTTTTTCGCGTGTTGTTTGCTTATTTTGATGCATCTATGGCTAGTATCAGGGGGTATGAACCATAGACAAGTTGGAATACAGTAGGTTTAACACCAATATAAATAAAGAATGAGATAATTACAGTACCTTAAAGTGGTGGTTTATTTTCTTATACTAACGGATCTCACGAGATTTTCTGTTGAGTTTTGTGTTGTAAAGTTTTCAAGTTTTTGGGTAAAGATTTGATGGATTTTGGAACAAGTAGTGACAGGAGCCTAAGATTGGGGATGCCCAAGGCACCCCAAGAAAATTCAAGGACAACCAAAAGCCTAAGCTTGGGGGTGCCCCAGAAGGCATCCCCTCTTTCGTCTTCGTCTATCGGTAACTTTACTTGAGGCTGTATTTTTATTCACCACATGATATGTGTTTTGCTTGGAGCATCTTGTATGATTTGATTCTTTTCTTTTTAGTTTAACACAATCATCCTTGTTGTACACACCTTTTGGGAGAGGCACGCATGAATCGGAATTTATTAGAATACTCGATGTGCTTCACTTATATCTTTTGAGCTATACAATTTTGCTCTAGTGCTTCACTTGTATCTTTTTAGAGCATGGCGGTGATTTTATTTTATAGAAATTATTGATATCTCATGCTTCACTTATATTATTTTGAGAGTCTTTTAGAACAGCATGGTAATCTGCTTTGGTTAAAAAACTAGTCCTAATATGATGGGCATCCAAGTTGGGTATAATAAAAACTTGCATATATAAAAAGCGTGTTGAATAGTAGAAGTTTGATACTTGATGATTGTTTTGAGACATGAAGATGGTGATATTAGAGTCATGCTAGTGGGGTAATTGTGAATTTGAGAAATACTTGTGTTGAGGTTTGCAAGTCTCGTACCATGCACGTATGGTAACCGTTGTGTAACAAATTTGAAGCATGAGGTATTTTCTGATTGTCTTCCTTATGAGTGGCGGTCGGGGATGAGCGATGGTCTTTTCCTACCAATCTATCCCCCTAGGAGCATGCGCGTAGTGCTTAGTATTTGATGACTTGTAGATTTTTTTCCAATAAGTATGTGAGTTCTTTATGACTAATGTTGAGTTCATGGATTATACGCACTCTCACCCTTCCACCATTGCTAGCCTCTCTAGTACCGCGCAACTTTCGCCGGTACCATAAACCCACCGTTTACCTTCCTCAAAATAGCCACCATACCTACCTATTATGGCATTTCCATAGCCATTCCGAGATATATTTCCATGCAACTTTCCATCATTCCATTTATTATGACACGATCCATCATTGTCATATTGCCTTGCATGATCATGTAGTTGACATCATATTTGTGGCAAAGCCACCATCATAATTTTTCATACATGTCACTTTTGATTCATTACACATTCCGGTACACCGCCAGAGGCACACATATAGAGTCATATTTTTGTTCTAAGTATCGAGTTGTAATCTTTGAGTTGTAAATAAATATAAGTGTGATGATCATCATTATTAGAGCATTGTCCCATGCGAGGAAATAAATAAATAAAGAGAGAGAAAGGACAAATAAAAAAGGGAAGTCCCAAAAAAAGAAAAAAAGAGAGAAAGAGAGAAGGGACAATGCTACTATCCTTTTTCCACACTTGTGCTTCAAAGTAGCACCATGATCTTCATGATAGAGAGTCTCTTATTTTGTCACTTTCATATACTAGTGGGAAATTTTCATTATAGAACTTGGCTTGTATATTCCAACGATGGGCTTCCTCAAATGCCCTAGGTCTTCGTGAGCAAGCAAGTTGGATGCACACCCACTTAGTTTCTTTTGTTGAGCTTTCATACATTTATAGCTCTAGTGCATCTGTTGCATGGCAATCCCTACTCACTCACATTGACATCTATTGATGGGCATCTCCATAGCCCATTGATACGCCTAGTTGACACTACTAGGGAAAACCTTATACACATAATATTAGCAGCAGTGCGGCACAAAAAGAAGCGCGCGGTCAAGGAAAACGCGCTACTGATGCAAATTTAGCAGTAGCGCTTGGGGACTAAATCGCGCAGCTACAAAAATCCACCGACAGTAACCAACACCCTAAGTTTAGCAGCAGCACGGTGTCACGGGGCGCGCTACTGCTACAGAAATAGAAGTAGCGCGCTTTTTGCTTAGGTCGTTGCTGCTAATTTTGAAATTGTCCACACGGTTGGCCCCATTTAGCAGTAGCGCGTGCAAGAAACACACGCTGCTGCTACGCTATTAGCAGTAGCGCGTTTTCGCTCCCACGCTACTGCTAAGTCGCATGACCCCACCACCTTTTTCCACCCACCCATCCTCCCCTCCCCCATCCTCCCTTTCCCCTACCTACCATCCTCCCTCTCTCACTCTTCTTCTTCCTCAATACTTCTCCCCCATTACTCTCCCTCTTCTACCTACCTTTATCTCTCTTCATTACTCCTAGTTAACTACACACCACCTCCATTAATGCATCTCACTTCTCTTTTTCCTTCCCCCTCCACTAGTTGAAGTTGTCTCCTCCCAAATTAGCTAGTTAGGTAGATGTAGCATTTAGTTAAGTGGCCTATTTGCCCCCTATCTAGATCTATCTTTGTCAAGAAGAGCTTTGTGCACTTTTGATCTCCCTACATCATCATTTCCACCGTGTGCTCGATCTCGAGATAGAGGTGATTAAAATTTCATGCTTTTGCAAAATCGAAATATGTGTATGTGTGTGTGATATGATAATTGGGCAATATGATGGAAATTGTGTGTGTGACATGAGTTGACGCCAAATTGTGCTTTTGAGTTGCCTATGTTTTTCCGAAATGTCGGTTTATTTATGTTTCGGCGAATTCCGGGCAAATTCTAGATCTATATGTCCTATTTTTAGGGAAGGTCATGCCGAATTTTTGTATGACTTTGATGCATGCACGCATTTTTATAATCAATTTGTTTATTATTACCTTGCAGACGTTCATGATGGTCAGTGGAACGATGGTGGACAGGTGGTTGCGGTCGGCGGTGTAGGACATGAAAGAAAATAACCAGACAGAGGTTTTATGTCCGTGTCGAAAATGCAAAGGAATAGTTTGGCTCGACCCCTATGACGATGGTCGTGTCGAAGCGCACCTGCTCATGACTAGTTTCATGGATGGCTATACTCGGTGGATAATTGAAGATGAGGATGATGATGTTGAGGACGCCGATGGGGCAGGCAATGACGACACGGGGCAAGATGAAGAGATGATCGATAATGGCGGCGGGGAAGAGGCCGGACATGGCAGCGGAGAAGGGGCCGGACATGGCGGCGGAGAGAACATGGACTCCACGCAGCAGAGTTTGTCGGTACTAAGTTCAATCGTGCGGGACCCTCATGTTCAAGCACTGCTTCGCAAGGAGACGAGTACTGAGAGAGCTGCTTCTAGAGAGGAGGCTAAGCTGGAGCAACTGGTGGTAGACTCGAACACCCCATTGTATGATGGTTGCATTTCTGAGGTGACCTGCTTGAGTTTCACGCTCCAAGTCCTGAAGACGAAGGCTAAAAACAAATGGACCGACACTAGCCTCGATGAGCATCTCAAGTACCTAAAGGATGTTCTTCCCGCGGGGAATCTATGTCCTACTAGTGTTGATGAGGCCAAGAAGATCGTGTGCCCTCTTGATCTGCGGCACGTTAGATACCATGCATGCATCAACGATTGCATAATTTATCGAAAGGAGCACGCGGAAAAAACAAGTTGTCCGGTGTGCAATGCTTCTCGATACAAGAAGGCCGGGAAGAAATGTCCGCAGAAAGTTGTATGGTACTTACCGATCACTCCCCGTCTCCACCGGTATTTCGTAGATCCGAAGGAAGCAAAGCTAATGCGCTGGCACGAGGAGAGGAAGAAGCCCGACGATGGAGATGATCCGAAGCTGAGACAAGTCAAGGATGGAAGCCAGTGGAGAGTGTCGGGGATATACCCCGCGGTATGACCCGGCTGGAGTTGTAAACCGGCTGGGACTTGGTAAACCGGCAGATGGTAAACCGGTGGAGAGTTAAGACAGAGAGTCAAGACAGATGGCTAAGACAGACGGTAAACCGGCTGGTGTTAAACCGGCAGATAATGTTAAACTGGCAGACAATGTTAAACTGGCAGATAGTGTTAAACCGGCAGATAATGTTAAACCGGCAGACAATGTTAAACCAGCAGACGTTAACAAGCCCAGAAAGGGAAGTCAAAATAGTTTAAGTTAAAGTCCGAGTTGGACTCCACATGTAACCCGCCCCTTCAACATATATAAGGAGGGGCAGGGCTCCCCAAAAGGGAGAAGGGGGACAAGTTCCACAAGTTGGACAAGTTAGGTTTAGACAATAGCTCTCGAGATAGAGCATATTTGTAACCGTGATCATCATCATCAATATCAATGAAGCAGGATGTAGGCTTTTACCTCCACCGTGAGGGGCCGAACCTGGGTAAAACATCGCGTCTCTTGTCCCGCTCAGCCCCTCTCAAGCTACCACATAGATGCGTTGGCCTCGCGACTAAGTCCTCACACTAGGACATCTGCCGTGACAATTCCACGATAGTTGGCGCCCCACCGTGGGGCCTGCGCACGGTGGTGTTAAGTTCTTGGAGAGATCTTTTTAAGGATCGAGAAGCTCACGATATATCAGATGGAGAAACGCCAGCACGGAAAACGCGCAGGGTAACCCGGCGTGAGATAGCCTTGGACAGAGCCGGCACGATCATCAATTTTATGTTCAGAAGCATGATTAATTTGAGGTTCGCAGATACAAGATTTGAGTTGAAGAAAATTTAGGGTTGCATGACGCGCGTCGATGTGATCAGACGATCCGTCGAAACCGGATCAATTTTCAGTGTATTGCCAAGACGGACAAAAGTTCTCCGCTGCAATACCTCGTACGCGGCCACCGAGTCGCTTCAGGACAGATTATTATTTTTTATTCTCTGAAAGGAAACTATGCACAAAGTAAATCGCATCCAGGGCAGCTGATCATGATGGCAACAAAAGGACTAGAGTAACAGCCCTCGATTTGGATTTACACGGAAAGTTAAAAAAGAAAAGGGGGTGGAGCCACGATGGGAAGTTGATAACGCCACAGAGTCGGTCTCCGCCACGGAATCGCTTCGAGTGCCTGCTGCCTCTGCGGCTGAGACGAGCAGCGGCACTTCCAACCCGCCGGTCCGCGACCTGCCTCGCCTCCGCTACCGCAGTTCTGCTTGAGCCGTCTTTCTCGCTGTTCTTAAGCCGCCGCTTCGCTGAGAGCCGACGCCTCCGAGTTGCCATTTCCGTCGCCGCGACCTCAAGCCGGCCATGGCCCGTGGTTAGTCTGGACCCCACCTCCCGTCCGAGTTGCCGTTGCAGGCCTCACGCCTCCACCGCAGACTCACCTCATGGGGAGCAAAGGAAAAGCTGCAGCCCGATGCAGTGTGCCAGTACGAGGCAAATCAGGAATCTGCTGCTAATAAACAATTCAATCATGGAGCATCAATCAAGTAGAAGGTGCTACATATACGTACATCTAGGATGAGATTAGTAGTATTCCTTGGCAGTTTGGAGTAACAGTACGTACCACCACTTGGATAAATAAAAAAGCTGTTATAACAACAGAGCTCGCACCAATATCGGTGCCATACACCGCCAGGTCTAGACAGCATAAAGCCATAAACAGACCAGAGGCCATGTCATCACCTGTCCGCAGAACGCTGTCTGGCGAACATATGTGTCAGCGTGTAAGGATATACATCAACTTCAGTCACATGATGAAGATACAGGAATAAATTTCCGGTGCTTTGCGTAAGTCAATCGGACTATATTGATTCAAAGGAAAGTGCTAATTGGTCGGAAAACAAATGACCCGGAGGGTCGTGCTGAGCCGCCTGGTTTCAAGCTCCGCTATGGTCGCGCTTCAAGTCGCCGTCTTCACCGTTGCCATTGCGACCTCGTGCTGAGCTACTACAGTCGGCCTCATTCCGAGCTGCCGCGGTCTTGAGAGTGGCTAAATTACCGTTGAAATTACTAGAGGTGATTCATAGACGCTATATATGACTTATCTATCGTCCAAACAAATCAGGTGATATCAATCCAAATTTGATTTATTAGCACATGTTGTTTTTGTTAAAAAAACAAGTTTATCTTTGCCTTGTTCTGCAATATTGTTTATGCAGAGTGACAAAAAGTGATATTATACCGGGGAGATGAAGGCACGCCAACATCTTTCGGCCCAGGTGGTCGTCGTTATTCAACGAACAACCGCATCGGCTTACAGCGTCGTGGCCGTCTCTCACGACCGCACCGGTTTACAACGCCACGGCTGACTCTCCGGTCCACACCGGTTTAAAACGCGGCGGCCGAAAAATCTGTCAACACCCGCGGCCGACTCGGCCGCGATTGTTTTCAGTTTCACCACGGTGATCATCAACTTCGCGGTGATAATTGCTGACCTGACGCATTAGGTGAAATCCATCCAGCATATTTTTATAAATTATATATTGCTTTCTTAAAAGAGCAATTACTCCGGTTTGCCAGTTGTCCCATGCAGGATTCAAACCGGTCTATATCACGGTTAATTATGAAGAATCTCAAGCCAACTCCTCAAGTCGCCTTGAGACTCGGAGGCTACAATGATATGACTGAGCAAAGGTTGTCGGCTTTTCAGTGAAGTCAAGAACTCCAGGATGCTGGAGGGAAAGATAACCCGGTCCCGGAGGCTACTACCATATGGATGAAAATTTAAGGGCCGTCAGAAAATTTCCGGTTCAAAATGAAGAATGCCGGTTTAAAATCCGGTTCAATGGAAATTTGTTCTCCTACGAAGCTCTGAAGCTCTCAAATCCGGTTTAAGAATTTTCGGTTCAAAAGGAATTAACTTCTCGCAAGTTCGAGTTGAAAGGCCGTCAGAAAATTTCCGGTTGAAAATGAAGATTCCGGTTTACAATCCGGTTCAAGAAGAATTTATCTCTTGCAAAAAGTTAAAGGTGGCCAAAGAGGACCTGCTGCCATGATGCGCGGTTCAAACATGGGTATCCTGCCTTATTGGCTTATCATATTATTGATCACTTGGGGGCTTGGTCGTATCTGAACCATAGCTACACCTCTTGATCGGCGCAATGCCACAGCATCACTTGGGGGCTTGGTCGTATCCGAACCATAGTCACACCTCTTGATCAGCTCAAAGCCAAATCAATCCGGGGCCAAAGAGAGTGTTGTAAAACAACAACTCAAACATAGGCACCCACTGAGCACAGCTCAAAACTTTACTTGGGGATTCTTTGCTATCGAAATGAACTTAGAATCTACACTTGTAATGGGCTATCAAGCCATGGCTTGGAAGCCTGGTGTATACACCTAAAACCCCGGGTTATCCTGCCTCTTTAAGTAAGTCACTCCGTCCAGGTAAACCTGGTATGACCCATCGAACGTTTCACAAGTCAATCCCATGGACCCTGAACTTGTTAAAGTTAAATCGGTGATTGGTTAAAGATTGAGGTCCATCTTAAAAAGGCTTTGCAAAATGGTTTAACTTAGCGGCCTGGCAGGCCATGAAAAGCCTCGATTTAGGGCCTGGCAGCCCATGAAAAGCCTTGCATATTTCTGTTGTTTTTGTTGTTTTCATGATAAGGGATTTATAAACATTTTTCTGACAAACCGGTGTTCATTATAAACCGGCATGACTTTCAGCGCTTCGTTGTTAGTACATGATCAGATTCTAAACTAGTAGTGCATTGCTCCGGAATGGTCTTGACTAGATGTCACCAACCTTATACGAACAAATCAATGGCTTTTTAGCCCAATATGATTTCTACATGAACCGACAAGAGGGCCAGGAGTTATCAGCACTCCGGATTGATGTTTTACCTCTACCATACAATCAGTTGGTCAGCCAACGAGGATGCTTTTTAGTTTTCATATGCAGGAACATAAAGGATTATGCATACATGAATTCCATAAGTGGAGCAAGTTGTCAGTACACTATCAAATCATAATCCGGAGACTATCAGCCCGGTCTGGTTTCGACTATAAGTCGCCAGAATTGAATATGGATAAACCGGTGTTTATCACAATCCGGTACGGTTTTATCATAAACCGGCACAATATGGAAGGAGTTATCAGTACTCAAGATTTGGGTTATCACCTTTACTACAAAAAGTTGGTAAAACCAACAATGTGATTCAATGTCACAGGTATGATATATTTCATATTTGATTATTCTTAAGTGCAACCTTGGTTATAAACCCGGGTTATATGTTGGGCATTATGACCCGTCCGGCGGTAAACCGCTAGGACACTTTAAACTTGTTGTATGCAGAAACAGGTTTGTTAAACCGGCCTGGCTTTGGACTATAAGTCGCCAGTATATATATTTGGATTGTGCCATTGGAATTATGCGCTTATAAATCATTGGGTTATATTATTCAAATAGCCAAACTTGGCTGAATTTTCATTATGATATTGAATGAATAAGGTTTTCATACCGGATTATATTATTTTGAATAGCCAACATGGCTGGATTTTTATGGTTATTAATAACCGGTATTATTGAGTTTTCAAAGTCGCTTTAGCGGAATGGCTATTATTTTATCAAAGGAACATCGTGCTCGGCGCGTGTACCGATGGCATGAATCCGTTTGGCAACCAGAACACCAACCATAGCACATGGCCCGTGTTTGTATGGATGTACAACCTCCCCCTGGTTGTGCATGAAATCGAAGTACATTCACATGAGCATGCTTATTCAAGGGCCGAAACAACAAGGAAATAATATTAATTTGTATCGGGGGCTACTTCAAGAGGAGTTAGACACATTATGGAAAACACCGGCCAAGACATGGGACGCCAGCAAAGGCGAGCATTTCTACATGAGAGCCGCGCTGATCACGACGGTGCACGACTATCTCGGTTACGGATATATCGTAGGCCAGGTGTGCCATGGATATTGCGGATGCACGAGGTGCATGGATGATATGACGTCTCAGCAGCTAACATCAAGGAAAGATGGCGGGTCTGAGAAAATTGTGTACATGGGGCATCGAAGATGGCTCAAACAGGACACCCCGTGGAGAAACCATGGAGATTTATTCAATGGTCACGCTGAGCATCGAGGACCTCCACGTAAGCAGAGCGGCGCCGAAATCGATGAGCTGTTGAAAAGCTGGAAGGAGTGCCCCGCGCCGAGAAAGACGACGAAAAAGGCGTCGGAGCCGCTGCTGAAGGTATGGAAGATGAGGTATGTGTTCTGGGACTTGGAGTACTGGCACAAACTCGATACACCTCATTGCCTTGATCAAATGCATATCTGTAAGAATGTCCTTGAGAGCTTGCTCGCGACACTGATGAACATGTCGGATAAGACCAAGGATGGGGCGAAGGTAAGAAAAGACTTGCAAGATTTGAATATCAGGGAAGATCTGCACATGCCGCCCCGTAAAAAGTCAGACGAGACAGAGATGGAGATAGAGGCGCGGGAGAAGAAGGGCAATAAAATAAAGAAAGAGGATTATTGCCCCCTTCTTGCTTCACCTTAAGTCAGGCTGAGATCGATCAATTCTTTAAGTGCCTTACCGGAGTCAAAGTTAGTTCCGGTTACTGTGGCAAGATAAGCAGATATCTAGACACGGACAAGAAAAGGTTCAGCGGGATGAACTCCCATGACTGTCATGTGATGATGACGCGGATACTACCTGTTGCCCTTAGAGGGATAATGGACAAGCATGTCCGTGGCACGCTTATTGGTCTCTGCAACTTTTTTGACGTCATCTCTCGAAAGTCGATCAGTGTGAAGCAGCTCCGAAGGCTACAGGAAGAGATCGTTGTGATACTGAATGAGCTTGAGATGTACTTCCCGCCCGCGTTCTTTGACGTGATGGTGCATCTGTGTGTCCATATTCTGGACGACATAATAGACACGGGGTCGTCATTTCTGCACAACATGATGCCATTTGAGAGGATGAATGGGATCATCAAAGGATTCATTCGTAACATGTCCCATCCGGATGGAAGCATCGTACAGGGCTATCTGACACAAGAGTGCATCTCTTTCTGCGAGAATTTTCTATATGGCGCAGACCAGCCGCCTGGTGTTAGTGTTGGTTTGCCCATTAACAAGCACGATGGGAGGCTCGAAGGAGAAGGTCACTCCAACGGTCGCAGGGAACTGCACGTGGCATACTCAGATCAAGGCAGCGACTTTGACAGAGCAAACTTGGTAGTGCTACAACACCTAGACGAGGTAGATCATTTCATGGCACTTCACAAAGAAGTTCTCGCAAAGAAGTATCATGACCGGGGGGTATGCAGGACGGATGCCGAAGTTACTAGAGAGCACAACTCCACTTTCTTGCATTGGTTCAAAGAGCATATTATTGCTAATCCCCCGGAGGAGGGCACTAAGGACGGATTGCTCATATACACCTTAGCACATGGCCCCTGCCCAACCTCGGAACCTATCAGGCATATGATATCAACTGATACACGTTCTACACGGAGGCCAAAGATATGGACAGTGATGATCAGAACTCAGAGGTGACGATGGAATGCATGACCAGCAGCGACAACGGCGCAACTGAAAGATTTTACGGAAGGGTCGAGGAGATCTGGGCGCTTGACTACTCTGGACTGCACAACACGACGATGTTTGATGACCCACAAGTGTAGGGGATCTATCATAGCCTTTTCGATAAGTAAGAGTGTCGAACCCAACGAGGAGCAGAAGGAAATGATAAGCAGTTTTTAGTAAGGTATTCTCTGCAAGCACTGAAATTATCGGTAACAGAATGTTTTGTGATAAGGTAATTTGTAATGAGTAGCAAGTAATAAAAGTAAATAAGGTGTAGCAAGATGTCCCAATCCTTTTTGTAGCGAAGGACAAGCCTGTACAAACTCTTATATGAAGGAAAGCGCTCCCGAGGACACATGGGAATTATCGTCAAGCTAGTTTTCATCACGTTCATATGATTCGCGTTCGGTACTTTGATAATTTGATATGTGGGTGGACCAGTGCTTGGGTACTGCCCTTACTTGGACAAGCATCCCACTTATGATTAACCCCTATTGCAAGCACCCACAACTACAATAGAAGTATTAAGGTAAACCTAACCATAGCATGAAACATATGGATCCAAATCAGCCCCTTACGAAGCAACGCATAAACTATGGTTTAAGCTTCTGTCACTCTAGCAACCCATCATCTACTTATTACTTCCCAATGCCTCCCTCTAGGCCCAAACAATGGTGAAGTTTCATGTAGTCGACGTTCACATGACACCACTAGAGGGATGACAACATACATCTCATCAAAATATCGAACGAATACCAAATTCACATGACTACTTATAGCAAGACTTCTCCCATGTCCTCAGGAACAAACGTAACTACTCACAAAGCATATTCATGTTCATAATTAGAGGGGTATTGATGTGCATAATGGATCTGAACATATGATCTTCCACCAAGTAAACCAACTAGCATCAACTACAAGGAGTAATCAACACTACTAGCAACCCACAGGTACCAATCTGAGGTTTGGATACAAAGATTGGATACAAGAGATGAACTAGGGTTTGAGATGAGATGGTGCTGGTGAAGATGTTGATGGCTATTGACTCCCTCCCGACGAGAGGATCGTTGGTGATGACGATGGCGATGATTTCCCCCTCCCGGAGGGAAGTTTCCCCGGCAAAACAGCTCTGCCGGAGCCCTAGATTGGTTCCGCCAGGGTTCCGCCTCGTGGCGGTGGAGTTTCTTCCCGAAATCTTGCTTATGATTTTTTTCCTCGGCGAAAGACTCCATATAGCCAAAGATGGGCATCAGAGGGCCACCAGGGGGCCCACGAGGCAGGGGGCGCGCCCAGGGGGGTAGGGCGCGCCCCCACCCTCGTGGCTAGAGTATGGGCCCCCTCTGGTACTTTTTTCGCTCAGTATTTTTTATTAATTCCAAAAATGACTTCCGTGAAGTTTCGGGACTTTTGGAGTTGTGCAGAATAGGTCTCTAATATCTGCTCCTTTTTCAGCCCAGAATTCCAGCTGCCGGCATTCTCCGTCTTCATGTAAACCTTGTAAAATAAGAGAGAATAAGCATAAGTATTGTGATATAATGTGTAATGACAGCCCATAATGCAATAAATATCGATATAAAAGCATGATGCAAAATGGACGTATCAACTCCCCCAAGCTTATACCTCGCTTGTCCTCAAGCGAAAGCCGAAATCAAAAAATATGTCCCCATGTTTGGAGATAGAGGTGTCGATAAAAATAAAATACGGACATGAGGAC
>NC_053025.1:265884333-265908592 GCF_003073215.2 Triticum urartu | reverse complement strand
GTTTTTTTGTAAAACCATATTTTATCATTATTGTTAGCTTAAGTGTAGTGGCATGAAAATCAGGGTGTGACAGACCTACCCCCCTTACAAGAATCTCGTGCCCGAGATTCCCAGACTAGGCGCGGAAAGGAATACGGAAACTTGGATTTGGGGTAGCCTTCACGTCCTCATACTGCTTCTGCTTCCGTTTGGTGCTCCATTGAACCTTGAAGTACTCGATGGCGTGGCTTCGTGTTTGTCGTCCTGCTTGATCCAGATTGCAATTGGGGTCTCTCACGTAGGTCATATTGAGCTGGAGGTCGATGGCTCGTGGTTGATGTCCTTGTAGAGACCAGGCTAGTTAGGAAGTTGGAAACATTTCTGGAGTGGTGTCATGTGGAAAAACATTATGCACAATGGGTGACTCAGGTGCTAACTCTAGCTGGTAGCCGCCTATTCTTCATCTTGCAGTGATCTTGGGTAAGGCCGATAAATCTTGGTGTGAGTTTCTCTTGACATGAAAATGCTAGGTTCTCTTGAGAGAAGTGGCTTGCAGATACACCTGGTCTTCGACGAGAAAGTTCACTCCTTGACGATGGTGGTTGGTATAGTTCTTCCTCCTCTGCATGGCGGTCTTCAAATGTTCCTTGACCAGCTGAACGGCTCTTCTTCCGTCTTCGGGTAGACAAGTAGGTCACCAAATGATGATGACAACTATCTTGTCTAAGTACTCCATGAAGACTTTGTTCACGGGCTACATAAAGTAGGATGGGGGTATTGGTGGTGGTCATGGTTGAGTATGGTCCAAGGTGTTCTCGATCTAGAGTCAAGACCCATGGTCATGATCCAACCATGTTGTAGCTTGGTAGGGCTTAAGGGTTTCAAGGATTCTATGGTGCTAGTGAACGTTTATCATCTTATCCTTGAGCACGGCTTCTGAGATGCCAATAGTCTATCTAGTCCTTCAAACAAATAACCTTATACCACCAAAAGCATTATTTCGTATAGGTCAACTCCAATCATCACTCATGTGATTCATATCCTCGTGACTCTCGAGAGGAGGTCTAATAAAACCATATATGTCTACAATCCCCAAACTCATGTGTATGTCTACCCCTAAAAATCCATGGGTAGAACATACAAGTTGCTAAGCTTGAACGTGACAATCCAAGTGCTCAGCCTATTCTTCCAAGGTCTAAGATAAAGCACCTCTTATCCTAAGGAAACACGTCATAAGCCACTCCAAGATCTTGTTTCCTTCCTATGAATCAACTCCAACAGCCCATTAGCTTCCATCAATCACTACATAATCCATTTAATTCTACAAATCCAATGTTTATGGTGTTCCACATGATCTTCTAATGTTCTATAATCCTCAAATACTTGAAAAGGGCTATCTTTACTATAGTCAGTCCACCGATTGCCATTATCGGGGTCAAGTAACTTCCAAGGTCAAGTTTATATAGATCCCTAAGTAAACCCGACAATTAATCCAATCTCCTAGTTTATTGTCCACCGAGAAACATGGTATTACGATCGAGATCATTGGTCTAAATCCAGTTTACTCCAAGCCATGTAGACTTACTCAGCATCTATATTCAACTAGAATCACCTTCTTAAATCCAAATCTCATGTCCAACGAGAATTTCCACACTTTCCCCCAAGTCATTATCGTAATATCAACTATCTCCTATCAATATCCCCTGGCTAAGTCAAATCCTTATACTTCCAAGAATTTCAGCTTGCGATCCTAATTGTCCTATTAAATCCAATTTACTCAGGGGTAATGAAAGCTATGCTACTCTATAATCATGATCCCACCAAGTTCATCTACCAACATGAAAGCCTTATAATCCTCTGAAGAGTCTCAAATAATTCCTCAAGGTCACTGATATAAACTCATCAAGTCATTTGTCCTCTGTTCCTATATCCTCAAATTGGTCTTCCCTATGGCATCGTCAGTTTTGGTGCTATCTTAGGATGATAATGTGCTCGTTCACTATGTCCACTAGTTCCATAATGAACCCAGTGATAAGCAAGGTTACGGAGGCTTAACAGGTTCTCTTGCAATTCTGTGGGTTAAGCACATGGTTAAGGATTCGAGCTGGGGTATCTTATGAAGTCTTGAAGGGTCTAGGAATGGGTGTCTAATCTTGAGGGTTAAACATAATTCTACGGGGTTGCACTTGGTCGTGGAGATTGTAGCAGAAGTCTCTATTGCTAGTTGGTTGTCGAAGTAGAATCCTTGGTGTACCTTGTCTTGCTGGTCTTCAGTTGAGGAGAGAGAGATGAGAGGGAAAAGTAGCATAGAGGAGGGTGATGCCTAAAGGGGGTTCTATAGTGCAAGTGCAAACAACAAGTGCCGAAAGGGCCAAACACAGGCATTAAGATAAGTAAGGTGATATAGTCACGTACTTGTTGCCTAGGGCAAAAAGGGCGACTGATATCAAAACACAAACAAATAAAAACAAGCAACACACAGTCATGGTTCTATTCGAACCATCATACGGACTCGACTGCGCATAGGGGGTACACGACTCATCCTACCCTAGGGGTTCTTGGACTAAGTAGTCGTGCTTTACTTCGTGCCTCATGCAGTCTTCTGGATTTTTCCTCAGGTGTCGCTATGTCTTTTGTAGTTGTTTGATGAAATGATCCGGGTTGGCCTGAAGAATCTTCAACACTTCTCGCCCGATGAGATGATGGGGTGAAGGTGGCTCCTCGTAGCTGGCATTGACTTGGTCTTCTCTTGTCCTCTTAATCATGATGATCGATTTTGCCTTTTTAAGGTGTCGGCGGTTCCAGGTGGCCATCCTTTATGTAATGGCATTAACAAGGCATAATAAAGGTCCAATCCGTCAGACACATTGTTGACAATATTGTCACCGAGAGCGGGGGATGAAGAGAACCATTTTCCTGCTCACTATAGTGAGGCGGACCAAATGGCTAGGTTCTCATCCACCGGTGGTCGCCAATACAACAACGGTAGTAACAGGGTTACCCTATTAGCGATGTATATCATGATCTTGCATATCCTATGCCCTGATCGTCGTAGGCTGATATTGCATCATCTTACGGCAGTGTCAAGGGTGTCACCATCTCCTGGGTCTTCAGGTCCTAATCCCTCGAGGATGTATCTTCTGTTGGTATCGTCTTGTTGTGATGTCGCCAATCTTGTGTTCAGGAGATGTGGGTGAATGTCTGGCAAGGCATCTTCCTTCTAGATTATCCACGAGGATTACAAGGAATCCAGTGGTCAGGGGCATAAGGGTTCTAGCGACCAAAGGTTTTGAAGGGGAAGAGATCAATATGGAAAGTATACCTTAGTTTTCGAAAAACTGAGAAGGGAAGAGAAGTATAGATAGTTTTGAAAACTAGTAGTAGTTTTGGAAATAGTTTTACCCTAACTAACGACCATGCTAACTAAGGCTTCCTACAGTCAGGATGGCTCTGATACCAGCTCTGTGGGGAGCCCGACTCATAAGTCGAGATCACCGAATGCACGTGTACAGTGATCCCATAGATCAATGCTCAATGAACACACAAAAGCTGAATAACAAGAGTCTGACATCCATACATACCATTTTACACAAGTAGGACCATTATGGTCAAGTCTTGAGTGTATCATCGCAGCAGAACTCTTCAATAACAACTTGGACCCATGCCATCTGCCTTAACCCTACGGGCATTCTGACTGGGAAGCATCCTAGCTCGCATGTTCTTCACCAAGGTACTCTTCATTATATCCTGTTCTTTCATGCCTGGCCAATAAAATAACCAGTGGCAAGCCAATGAGTACTTCGAATGTACTCACAAGCAACCCATGTTTTGGTTCAAGATACAACAATGCATGATATAGGTAAATTTTTGCAGAAAGCTAGTTTTGAGTGCAATGACATGTTCAACAACTTGTAAGACATGCATCAGGAGAATTCAAGTAACCATGAGGACAGGTTACAGATATCAACATAAATAGAGTGGGCATCAACCCAACTCAATCATGTCAAGTCCTTTGACTTGACCCAAGTAGATCTTCCCACTTATCCAAACACATACACTGGTTTGTAAACATGTGGACGTAGCCCAAGAGCGGTTACCCAACTGTCCTTGACCGTGGACACGGCTATTCGAATAGTTTTACACTCTGCAGAGGTTGCACACTTTACCCACAAGATCCGGGGAACTTCCGTGTCATCCACGACCGCGGTACCTCAAGTACCCGGGGTAAGCACCCGATCACTATCTTTCCCTAGACGACACTAACATGGAGTCCACTTGATTGGTAGTAACCCCCATGCCCAACATTTCACAACTTTAAAATTGTGGAGCCTCGCTCCCATATTCATCACATACCACTGGCACGGGGTACCAACGGTGTGTCCGGTGCCCCATAAAAATGTTCTTGGCCGCCCTACCTGGCACGACCCCGTCCCGAGAGAGAGCACCAACTCTCCCCCATCACTAGTAATGCGGGCTCCAAGCTAGTATTGTCCTAGGTAATCAATAATGCCCTTTCCCATATAAGGGTAGAGTGGTTGCGCATGTAAGGTTGGAATAATGGTCGCAACTTAAACCAATCCATTTTGGAAACAACACACACACTTTCCTCGGTACACCACTTTGTCATCAAGTGGTTACCCAACTCATCATCTCCCCGGGGCATAAGTGGCACCCGATGGGGTTTTCGAAAAGTCTTTTGCAAATACTTTGTCTCCATCACCATGCATATTCCTGTCCCTTTTTGTGTAGCACTACTTGAGCATCCTATCTACTCCCACCGGCATAACCCTCATAAGGAGGTAGGGTCATGCACAATGCAAGTATCAACGAGGAAGTAACGGAGGCAAACTATCAAAGTGGTTCCACCTCATCATGATTCCGTTGCAACAACAATATGATGTTATAGGTCATGCATAAAAAGGGTTTCATAGACATGGTCAAAGGGCTGCTTGCCTATTTTAACAAAGTCTTCGAGGTCTTCCAATATCTCTGGTCCAACTCCGAGCATTTCGTCTACTTCGTCAACTATCGTCGACAGCAACCATAGTAAGCAACACAATAAGGCAGAAATAAAAGTGCTCTAAAAGTATTAATTTGACTTTTCTAGGACATCTCTGGTTATATGAAAAATAACCAGACTGGTTTCATCGGAATTGGGTCAGTGGATATTTCTAAACATTTTGATGTGATGGAATCAAGGGGTTTATGGATTTGCAAGAAGTGTACAGAAATATATTTTTGAAAAATGGGCAAAGGCACCCATTCGACAAACCATGATTTTAGAAGCATCTAGGAGTTGGTTTCACTGGATTTGGAGTTCAAATGAATTCCCTATGAATTGGCAAAGTTGACAAATATGAAGAAATGGCTCATTATATTGTGTGGAATATAAAGTATTGGGAAAAATGTTAGAAAAGTAAGTTATAAACTTAGAAGTATCAAGGATTTTGAATCATGGCATTTGGATCAATTTTGAGCTCCCTGTGATTTTTCTAAAGTTCTTCACAAAAATGGAAAATGGGGTTTTATTGGAATTGTGTGAAGAGAGGTGTTCTGGAAAAATGTGCATGCTGCACCAACAGGTAGAGCATGATTTATGGAGTCACCAGAAATTTGAATCATTCAATTTGGAGTTAATTTGAACTATTTATGGATTTTACAAATTGTACAGAAAAAAGGAAAAGGTTTTTACCCAAATGGGCTGGATTAGGGCAGCAACAACGTGCATTGGGCGAGGCTTAACAGCAGGGCGCCACTGGGCTGGCCCAGCAACTCAGCCACGCGGGCGATAGGGCGACGTGGAAGGCGCCTACGCGGGGTGCGCCTTCGCTGCGGGGACGCGGGAGATGTCCAACCCGCCTCCACTTGCCAGCGTGGCCCGGTAGTTGGGCCACTGACGAGCGGACCCCGCCAGCAGGTTCGTCCTCAACCTCCCGCGTGGGCGCGAAGGGCGATAGAGGAGGCGTTCGAAGCCGGTCGCCAGTGCTACATGGCGTCTCCGGCGATGATCCGCCCACCGGACTTCTCAGCGGAGAGAGGCGAACCAGGGAGACCCCACCACGGGTGCCTGCGTCACTGGATGGGAGCAAGGCTTCTCCCGCGGCGAACGGTGGCGTCAGGCGAGAGTGGCCATGGCCTAGCGGCGTGCCGGAGCAGAAAGAAGGGTGCGGTCGAGCTCCTCAGGTTCTGGGGGGTCCTGTGATGCAGTTATAGGGAGAGGAGGGAGTTGGGATGGCGTGAATTTTGGCGATGGATGGCGGCTCGGCTTCGGCCTTGGAGGTGGATGGGGGCACGGGAGGAAGAATGGCGTAGTCCGGGGGGTCCAGGGGAGGGAGAGAGGTCAGTTGGAGACGAGAGAGGGCTCGGGGTGGCCTTTAAATAGGCGGGCGACGGTCCACCGAGAACTCATGCGCCGGCGAGCTCGTTGCCGTCACCACGGGTCACGGGAGCTTGTCGCGGTGTGTCTCGGGCATTCTTGGATTCGGTCCAGAGCTAGGGAGAGAAGAGAGAGAGAGCAGAGGGGCCAGGGGCACCGCGCGTGTGAGCATGCTCACTGGCGCGCTCGGGCGGCCGGCGCGCATGCGAGCTGGGGCAAGAGGAGGGAGAAGGAGGAGGGGGCTGACCAACTGTCGTGCTGTGGACGCCGAGGCGCATCATCGTGCGTGCTGGGGAGGCCCGAGGTGGCCGGAGGTGGTTGTAAGGGGGCGGCTACAGTGCTAGACCGCACTGTAGCGCGCTCCAGAGCATGCAAATGGCATGCCATGGCATTTTATATACCTTGTGGGCGCGGCCACTAATGTCTGGTAGCTCTAGGAGGGAGTAAAGAAGAGGGGAGGGACATTGGATGTTGTCGAGAGCCTCTAGGAGAGGAGAGAGGTTGAGAGAGAGGTGAACAGTGGCTGTCCAGAGGGGGAAAATGGGGTTTTACCCCATCAATCATGGAGCTTTGGAAGAGGGGGAGCTACTGGAGGTAGGAGGTGACCTGGGGCAGTTGTGGTAAAAACTTGGGCTCATGGAGATTAGTGTAACAGGACAAAATGATGATTTTGGAAAAATGGCAGAAGGTGTTTGTTGTTGGTTTGGGCAAGAAAATTAATTCCACTTGCCATGAGAATTAACAGGATGGAATGGAACATAGAAGTAGGATGTTCCACCAAGTTTGAGCTCATTTGGGAAAAGTAGCCAATGTAACTTTGGTAAACCCTAGAAATCAACAGAAATGGACTTTCCAAGATTTAGTCATGCAAATCTATTCTCCTTCATGCACCACTTAGTGTAGTGTCATCATTTGAGGTTCTGAACATGTCCACAAAAGTTGAGCTCAAAAGGAGAAAGTTGCCAATGTAAACTTGCTAAATTTGGTTCTGGACAGAGAGGGTTTTGGGGCACTTTGATCAAGATAACATTCTCTCCAACTTGTGCCATTTGGTCTAGATTCATTAGTACACCATGTGAGAATGTGCACCAAGTTTTAGAGCATTTGGACATGTTTGATAGTGCAAAGTTGTTCAAACTTGAAAAAGGACAGAAGTGGTTTTGAGAGGGTTTCATGGGGTTATACTGTTCTCCATGACATGATACTTGTCAAGATCATCAAACATGTCATATGTGACATGCTAGAATTTTCTTGGAATTTTTGGAGAATATTTCCTTTGTAAATATTTCAAAAGCTTGAAATATCCAGAAAGGGTTTTTGAGGGATTCAACCAATATTTTGATCATGACCATGTGTTGAAACTCTTATATATGGACAATATATGTCCATTGAGTTTCCCTAGGTTTTACCAAATATTTTTAAAGCATAAAAATAATTTTAACCTATTAAAGACCATTTCTGGCCTAAAGAAAAAGCCCTTAAATAAAATAGGTAAATAACTTTTAGAATTATAATTTTTGTGGTTTCTGGGTATCCTATATCTAATAGGAGTCAAACATATTTTTGGAAAGATTTTTACTGCCCTTAATTAAGTACTTGCAGTGCAAACCTCAATTCAGGGGGTTTTGAAAAACTAATTTTTGAAAATATTATTTGGCCAAATTATTTTTGTAAGAAATTATTTTTATGTCCTATACACATGGAATGATCATTGGTTCAAGAGTTTGGAGCAAGGAGATGAAGTATAGGAGTTGGAGGATTTATTTGATTTTTAGAGCACTTGCAAATAGCAGTCAAACATTCAATCAAAGCAAAGACAAAACACTCAAAAGTTTTTTTGTAAAACCATATTTTATCATTATTGTTAGCTTAAGTGTAGTGGCATGAAAATCAGGGTGTGACGTCAAACATATTTTTGGAAAGATTTTTACTGCCCTTAATTAAGTACTTGCAGTGCAAACCTCAATTCAGGGGGTTTTGAAAAACTAATTTTTGAAAATATTATTTGGCCAAATTATTTTTGTAAGAAATTATTTTTATGTCCTATACACATGGAATGATCATTGGTTCAAGAGTTTGGAGCAAGGAGATGAAGTATAGGAGTTGGAGGATTTATTTGATTTTTAGAGCACTTGCAAATAGCAGTCAAACATTCAATCAAAGCAAATACAAATCACTCAAAAGTTTTTTGTAAAACCATATTTTATCATTATTGTTAGCTTAAGTGTAGTGGCATGAAAATCAGGGTGTGACATATTATTGCCATGCAACTTTCCACCGTTCCGTTTACTATGACACGCTCCATCATTGTCATATTGCTTTGCATGATCATGTAGTTGACATTGTATTTGTGGCAAAGCCACCGTTCATAATTCTTTCATACATGTCACTCTTGATTCATTGCATATCCCGGTACACCGCCGGAGGCATTCATATAGAGTCATATCTTGTTCTAAGTATCGAGTTGTAATTCTTGAGTTGTAAGAAAATAAAAGTGTGATGATCATCATTATTAGAGCATTGTCCCAGTGAGGGAAGGATGATGGAGACTATGATTCCCCCACAAGTCGGGATGAGACGCCGGACGAAAAAAAGAGGCCATAAAAAAAGAGAAAAGGCCCAAACAAGAAAATGAGAGAAAAAGAGAGAAGGGACAATGCTACTATCCTTTTACCACACTTGTGCTTCAAAGTAGCACCATGATCTTCATGACAGAGAGTCTCTTGTTTTGTCACTTTCATATACTAGTGGGAATTATTCATTATAGAACTTGGCTTGTATATTCCAATGATGGGCTTCCTCCAAATGCCCTAGGTTTTCATGAGCAAGCAAGTTTGATGCACACCCACTTAGTTTCTTTTGTTGAGCTTTCATACACTTATAGCTCTAGTGCATCCGTTGCATGGCAATCCCTACTCACTCACATTGATATCTATTGATGGGCATCTCCATAGCCCGTTGATACGCCTAGTTGATGTGAGATTATCTTCTCCCTTTTTGTCTTCTCCACAATCACCATTCTATTCCACCTAAAGTGCTATGTCCATGGCTCACGCTCATGTATTGCGTGAAAATTGAAAAGGTTTGAGAACACCAAAAGTATGAAACAATTGCTTGGCTTGTCATCGGGGTTGTGCATGATTTAAATACTTTGTGTGGTGAGGATAGAGCATAGCCAGACTATATGATTTTGTAGGGATAACTTTCTTTAGCCATGTTATTTTGAGAAGACATAATTGCTTAGTTAGTATGCTTGAAGTATGATTATTTCTATGTAAATATTAAACTTTTGTCTTGTATCTTTCAGATCTGAATATTCATACCACAATTAAGAAGAATTACATTGAAATTATGCCACATCAAAAATTCTGTTTTTATCATTTACCTACTCAAGGATGAGCGGGAATTAAGCTTGGGGATGCTTGATACATCTCAAACGTATCTATAATTTTTGATTGCTCCATGCTATATTATCTTCTATTTTGGACATTATTGGGATTTATTATACACTTTTATATTATTTTTTGGGACTAACCTATTAACCGGAGGCCCAGCCCAGAATTGTTGTTGTTTTTGCCTATTTTAGGGTTCGAAGAAAGGGAATATCAAACGGAGTCCAAACGGAATGAAACCTTTGGGAACGTGATTTTTGGAATGAACAAGATCCAGGAGACTTGGACCCTACATCAAGCAACCAACAGGGAGGCCACGAGGTAGGGGGGCGCGCCTACCCCCCCAGGCGCGCCCTCCACCCTCGTGGGCCCCCTGTTGCTCCACCGACGTACTCCTTCCTCCTATATATACCTACGTACCCCCAAACAATTAGATACAAAGCCAAAACCCTAATTCCACCTCCATAACTTTCTGTATCCATGAGATCCCATCTTGGGGCCTGTTCCGGAGCTCCGCCGGAGGGGGCATCGATCATGGAGGGCTTCTACATCAACACCATAGCCTCTCCGATGAAGTGTGAGTAGTTTACCTCAGACCTTCGGGTCCATAGTTATTAGCTAGATGGCTTCTTCTCTCTTTTTGGATCTCAATACAAAGTTCTCCCCCTCTCTTGTGGAGATCTATTCGATGTAATCTTCTTTTGCAGTGTGTTTGTTGAGACCGATGAATTGTGGGTTTATGATCAAGTTTATCTATGAACAATATTTGAATCTTCTCTGAATTCTTTTATGTATGATTGGTTATCTTTGCAAGTTTCTTCGAATTATCAGTTTGGTTTGGCCTACTAGATTGATCTTTCTTGCAATGGGATAAGTGCTTAGCTTTGGGTTCAATATTGTGATGTCCTTTGCCAGTGACAGCAGGGGCAGCAAGGCACGTATTGTATTGTTGCCATCGAGGATAAAAAGATGGGGTTTATGTCATATTGCTTGAGTTTATCCCTCTACATCATGTCATCTTGCCTAATGCATTACTCTGTTCTTATGAACTTAATACTCTAGATGCATGCTGGATAGCGGTCGATGTGTGGAGTAATAGTAGTAGATGCAGGCAGGAGTCGGTCTACTTGTCTCGGACGTGATGCCTATATACATGATCATACCTAGATATTCTCATAACTATGCTCAATTCTGTCAATTTCTCAATAGTAATTTGTTTACCCGCCGTGAATACTTATACTCTCGAGAGAAGCCACTAGTGAAACCTATGGCCCCCGGGTCTATCGTGCATCATATTAATCTTCCAATACTTAGTTATTTTTATTGCATTTTATTTTACTTTGCATCTTTATCATAAAAATACCAAAAATATTATCTTATCATATCTATCAGATCTCACTCTCGTAAGTGACCGTGTAGGGATTGACAACCCCTTATCGCGTTGGTTGCGAGGATTTATTTGTTTTGTGTAGGTGCGAGGGACTCGCGCGTAGCCTCCTACTGGATTGATACCTTGGTTCTCAAAAACGGAGGGAAAGACTTACGCTATTCTGGTACATCACCCTTTCCTATTTAAGGGAAAACCAACACAAGTGCTCAAGAGGTAGCAGGGCACCGATCTGTCAAATGTCCTGGGCTTCACAGGTGTCCGTACTGTCAACAGGTCGGTCATCGAGCCCATAAGCCCAACTTATGTCACAAGATGCCCAAGCTATGCTGGATACCGATCAAACCTCACACATCTAAATCCACTGTAATCTTGCCCAACAGTGCGCCGAAATCTTCTATGGTGAGTTATTCTATGGTTGTTGGTATCGCCCATACTAAGCGGGATTCACGAGCGCACATGGTTTGGACTCGGAAACAGAAGATCCCCCGCTCGCCGGAGGTGGCACCTTCCCCTTGCTTGACGATACGACTCCCTTGTCTAGGGGTAGTCAATTCCACCTACCAAAAACTCCAATCGAGTGCGGCGACGTCCTCCTCGAGTCTTCCACCCTGCCACTCCCACCCTTGCAAAAAACCACGGTCTGTTCTTCATTGCCGGCTACGCCTCCTACACTTCTCTGTTCCCCTTCATCGGCGTCAATGGAGAATTTTCCGGTGCGCCCCTTCGATTTTGCTCCATCGGGTTCGACGTTCGACCGCGGCCCCGCTCATCGCATCCAACGCCAAGTCATGGTGGTGGATGACCCCCCGCTAAACCATGACAGGTATGCCATAGTCTCTGTCAATCCTCCTGTTCCTGATACTCAGAAGGAGTTCTGGCTTGCCGAGGTTTGCTGCATCATCTCTGTGGATCTGGAGTATGACTTGCTTGATGATTTCATTTATCTGCTTGGCATTGGTTGTGTGGTTTTCACGGACATGGAGAGTAGGGATGCTGCGATTAGGGAAGGGCCTCATGCCCTGACTGATGATTCTACCTTCTCGTTAGTCCCGCATGATGAGAGCATCAATATGCGTATGCCCGCTTTTGAGTATGAAGTTTGGATTATGCTCCTTGCGTTCCCCATGGATTATCAGACTGACCACTTTGTTCACAAGGCTGTTTCTAACTTTAGTAAACTCCTTGTCTGGCCACGCCTGGGTCAGAACAAGGCTCGTGTTTTGGTCAAGTGTCATATCAAAGATGTTGCTGAAGTGCCACACAGCCTCTTACTCACTAGAGTCGGAATGTTGCCTGGTCTTGGCCGCTCTTGGTCAGTTCGGGTATATGTTCTTAATGGTAGAAACATCATCCCAGGTCCGATGGGCACGGAGGAAGCTCCTCCGCTTCTTAATGCATCACCACACCCATATGAGCTCCCCTACCACACTGTCATGCAACAGGACAGGATTGATGAGATGGTTGCGCAGGAGGCTTTGAATGAAGCTGCATGGAATGCGCCTGCACCTGCGGAGGTACATATTCAGGAAAATGGCTGGCGCATGTGGCCGGTGGTTCCTCCACCTTACTCTGGCTTCAGCTTCAGATCTTTTTTCCAATATGATGGGCCGTCTCTTATGGATGGTGTGGACCCGGAGCACAATGTTCAGGATAAATTGTCTGACGTGTGGTCTTCTGAGGGAGAAATTGAAGCGGTTGAAGCCCTTGCTGACAACTTTGTTCTTGGGGATCCGGTTGCTCGGTTGGCGTTTGTCAGAGGTGGGGGAAATTCGATCAGTCTCACTATAGCACTTGACTCTGAATTTCTGCTCCGGATTGGAGGCATCCTCAAACGCATATACACACCGGCCCTTACCAATGCTCAACCAGAGCAGGTCATGTTTCCTCTTAATCCATTCAGGGCAATTCAGCGTCAACTGAATTCGGTCTGTGCTGCCTGGATGCTGAGTGTTGCACCTGAACCTGACTTTATGTCAGTGACTTTCTCCTCTAACTTTCAGGTGGGAGCTAATCTAATCCCTCGCAATCTGCTTCTTGTGGACAATCTTGTCATCTCTGATGTTGCTACTCTTGATTGGGAACTAGAGAGTCAATCGCCTGGTCTTAAAGCCATTACTATGCATCTTGCTAATGACTATGCTGGTGCCCAGCCTGCTTCTGTTTCAGATACTTTTCCTGACCAAGGGACTGCGCTTCAGTTGATTGCCTCCTCGTCTCAGTTTATGCCATGTGCCTCACACAATGCCAAGATACCGCTGGACACCACCGTGGTTAGAAGGAGCACTAGATCAAACAAATATGATGGTTTCAAGATCAACCAAGTTTCTGACGCCAAGCAAGCCAGATCCAGGGTGCGTGCTCGCGTGGTGCCTTCTGTCAGAGCCATCTCTACGGCGGCTGCTCCTGTGCAAGCTGCTACTGCATCTTGCCCGCCCCCTACTTCCATTGAGGAGCTCCAACAGCTGGGTGGCCGATGCGGGATCCCTGCTGAAGAGTTATCTACTGAGAAGGTGCTAGATGGCCAGCACTCGGCTCCTGACGGAGGAAACTGATCTTTTCATCGACAATGAATAAATCGTGGAATGTGTTATCATGGAATATCAGGGGCATAAACTCTGATAGCAAGCTTTTGGCTCTTAGAAATGCTATTGAAACTAGTGGTTGCTCTATGCTTGTATCCAGGAGACTAAGCGCGAAGCTTTTGATTTAGCTTTTATTAAAACCTTCTGCCCTAAACGATTTGATAAATTTGTGTTTGCACCCTCTTTAGGCGCTTCTGGTGGGATTATTACTATCTGGAATAGTTCTGTGTTTGTGGGCACACCTTGGCACGTTGAGTCTTTTGCTGTGGGGGTATCTTTTGTTGCCACGCAGTCCGGTGAAGCTTGGAACCTGGTCAATGTTTATGGACCCTGCTCTGGTCAGAGAAGGGTGGATTTTACCTCCTGGTTGTTTGATCTTAATATCCCTGATGACGAAAATTGGTTGATTCTGGGCGATTTTAATTTCATTCGTTCCACGTCGAATAGAAACAAACCGGGTGGAGACGCTGCTGACATGCTCCTTTTTAATGAATTAATCAGAGCACAAGCTTAGATGGAAATCCCTGTCAAGGGAAGATCGTTCACTTGGAGCAATATGCAGGACGATCCTTTGCTTGAGCAACTTTACTGGTTTTTCTCCTCTTCCAATTGGACGACTGATTTCCAGAACACTCTGGCCCTGCCGCTCAGCAAACCTGTCTTTGATCATATCCCGTGTGTGGTGGCCATAGAGTCCAAAATCCCAAAGTCTAAATTGTTTTGTTTTGAAAACTTTTGGGTTAATCACATGGGCTTTCATGACATAGTTGTTGGTTCTTGGTCCAAGCCATGTCATGCTCCTAACTCCGCTGCGCTTATCTGCAAAAAGCTCAAGTTGCTGCGCTATGATCTCAAGCACTAGAGTCGAGGGCTCTCGGCCATGAAAACAATGATCCATAATAGTAATGAGGCTCTTACTCATCTTGATGATCTTGAAGACAAGCGGCCGCTTTCCGTCCAAGAAACAAATTTTAGGCGTATCTTGAAGCTGCATCTGAATACACTGCTTAAATATCAGAATGAATACTGGAGGAAGAGATGCACCATCCGATACTTCAGATTTGCTAACGAAAACACTAAACTCGTTCAATCACTTGCAACTGAGAGGTACAAACACAATTCTATTGCAAGCTTACGTGATGGAGATATTGTGGTCAGTGATCATGTTGGCAAAGAAGGGGTTTTGTACAAAGCCTATAAAGAACGCTTGGGTTCTTCTAAGCCTTCTAATATGCGATTTGACCTCGTACGAATCATTAAGAGGATTGATGGTTTAGATGACTTATCAGCCCCCTTCTCGAATGAGGAAATTGATGCAGTGGTTAAAGAAATGCCGGGCGACAGGGCTCCTGGTCCGAATGGATTCAATGGTTGCTTTCTTAAGAGTTGCTGGCGAATCATCAAAGAGGATTTCTACAAGATGTGCCGAGACTTTCATGAATGTAATCTTGATATCACCAGTACCAGTGAGGGTTAAATTACCTTGATCCCGAAAGTTTCTTCTCCTGAGACTGCTAATGACTACAGACCTATAACTTTGCTTAACTGCTGCCTGAAAATAGTCAAAAAACTTTTGGCTAATCGCCTGCAGAAAGTTATTCTGAAAATCATTCAGAGGAATCAGTACGGCTTTATTAAGGGGAGGACCATCCAAGACTGCATGGACATTTGAATATATCCATCAATGTCAGGCTTCCTCGCGTGAGATCATACTTCTTAAAATTGATTTCACGAAAGCGTTCGACACAATTGAACATGCCCCCATGCTGGAGATCATGCGACATATGGGTTTTGATGACAAGTGGCTGGGATGGATGGAAACTATATTTGGTTCCCGTGTCTCTTCGGTCCTCCTTAATTGAGTTCCCGACAGAAAATTTCAGTGCAAGTGTGGGGTGCGTTAAGGTGATCCGCTTTCACCACTGATTTTTGTCCTTGCTGCGGACCTCATCCAAGTTGCCATTAATGATGCTTTTCGTTGACGCCTGATACGACACAATTCTAGTGATGCCTGCCCGCCCTAAGCAAGCTGCTAGTATGAAGCTCATCCTGGAGGATTATGCGGCCTTAGTTGGGCTGAACTCAGCTTCCATAAATCTACGTTGATTCCCATCAACATAGACAACCGGCATGCTATGGATCTGGCACGGGTCTTTGGTTGCTCAGGTGGCTCCCTCCCGTTCACCTACCTGGGTCTCCCGATGGGTACAACGAGGCCAACTCTGCTTGACCTCATGCCGCTAGTACATGGTGTGGAGAGGAAGATGTCCACAACACTGTCCCTCATGTCGTCAGGAGCCAAACTTACCATGGTCAACTCAGCTGTTACATCGATGATCATCTATGCCATGTGCACTATCAAGTTACACCCTAAGGTGATTCAGCACCTTGATAAATTGCGAAGATACTGTATCTGGTCCAAGAATTCTGATGATGGGGTCAAAAATAACTCGTTGGCAGCTTGGGAGTTGGTTTGTAGGCCAAAACGCAAAGGAGGTCTGGGAGTCATTGACATAAAAACACAAAATATGGCCCTCTTGCTTAAACACCTGTTTAAGTTCTACAACCACGAGGATGTACCCTGGATGAACTTGATCTGGGATACATACTATTCTGGCAAAGTCCCGCACGCAGCTGCCCCTGTTGGCTCTTTCTGGTGGCGTGATGTTATGCAACTCAACGATGTTTTTCGAGGGATCACCAGCGTCACCCTTGGGGACGGATCCTCCTCGCTCTTCTGGAAAGACGCATGGTTTGTCGATGAGCAAAATGCCCCCCTCGCGGAGCTTTAACCTAGGGCATTCTCCTTCTGCCTGAATGAGGATGAATTTGTGGCTAATGTTCTCACTGCTACGGACCCGAGTGTCCTCTTCCATCTGCCCCTATCTGCTCAGGCAAGAGGTGAAGTCAGAGCGATCCAGCAAGGATCGATGCAGGTGCTCCTGGAGAGGGATTGCAAGGACACCTGGGAATGCAATCTTGGGGGTGGCTTCTCCTCCAAGAAATTCTATGACCACTGCTTCAGAGAGACAATTGCTGACGCTGCCTTCTCCTGGCTTTGGAAGGCTAGAAGTCCAATCAAGTTCAAAATGTTCGGGTGGTTGCTGCTTGTGGACCGCTTAAACACGAGAGGCATGCTGAGACGTAGGCACTATGTCGTTGCAGGAAATAACTACGCTTGCTTTGCCAAAACCCTCCGGAGGAAACCATCGAGCACCTCTTTTTCCTTTGCCCCTTTAGCCAGAGTTGTTGGGAGAAGGTTGGCATGCGATGGCCGACGTCGGGGAACAGACTTGCATTGATGCACATTGTCAAAGGGAATTGGAGCCGTCCACTTTTTATGGACATTTTCTTGATGGCTGCATGGAGCCTCTGGATGGAGAGGAACAATGAGCACTTCAGAGGGGTCCCTCATTCTTTTAGTTCATGGCTGGCTAGATTCAAAGACCTGTTGGGTCTTCTTGTGCACAATTGTAAAGAGGGACTGCACCCTTTCTTAACTATTTATATACAAGGCCCGTGAGCCGTTTGTTTAGATTAAGGCTACGGCCGGGGGCCACTAAAACACCCACCTGTAACACATGATGTAACTGGTTTGTGAGTAATACAAAGTTAGTGGGAGCCTCTCCCATTATCGTTCATAGTCAAAAAAATAGTAGTCATATATATATATGTACATATTTAAGTCAACATAAACAGATCATCCTAAATATAAAGAAAAATATTTGCTGTTTACTTATAAAAATTATTTTTCCATCCATGCCAAAATGCAGAAACTTCCATCCACAATAAAATTTCCTGCTCCAAGTTCCGGGGAGGTTACCTTGGAGACACAACACAAGAATGGGTATGCAGACATGCAAGCTGACTACCACATTGACTCTAAAGACTGCATCAACATAACTACTGGCTGGAATGATTTTGTCTCCCAGAATGGCTTCGAGGCTGGAGAAGTGACAATGGTGTTTTTCTACAAAGAAGAAGACTCACTCAAGTTTACAATATTTGCACTTTAGGTTGTCTAGGATAAAAGCTAAAGCCATCAGTGGCATATTCTAATGCTTTGCTTATGTTGTATGCTTTTAAAATCATGTCCATCAGTAGGCTTGAACGGTGCCTATTTAAAGTATGCAACCTCATCTGCATCATTTTATCACCCCTTTTAGACAAGTTGTTGCTGACAGAAATGCAGTTCTCTAATACACATAGTATGGTCCTTATATAAAAATACAGTACTCTGAACATTAACAATGCAATGCCAATGGTCAAAAACTTTGTAGTTAACATATGCTGTTCAACATAATTCTCATGGTATGGAGTTCAGAAGAATTGACACAAATACAAGAAATAGCAGCATAACTATTCTGCTAATGTAGTACGATAGTGCATACTATGCAGTTCTCTGAAACACAAAATGCAGCCTGAGAAAAAGAATTATCTTATAAGATGTCATGCCCACTATAATACAGTTACATTGAAGTCCACTACTTAACAAAATGCAGCACACTACAAACATATGCTAGAACTGCAACAATAAAATCAAAGCAGTACATGTCTAGACTCGTAGGAGACTAACAGAGGTGCCAATTCCACTCGCAGTTCGATAAGTGGCCAAAACATTGCAAACCGCTCAAATTTGAACAATTACCCAAAAAATACACCAAACCAATGGCCACTACGATGAACAAAATGAGCTATTCTTTAAAAATGCACACCAAAAAGATGAACATTACAGGCGCACTACAATGAATTCAAACTTAAAAAGAGAAACTAATTACAAGATTCAAAATGAATCAGCGCACAAAATCCAAAAAAACAACAAGAACAGACGAGGGACGAAGCTCACAAGCCCAGACACTCGATTTCACATAAATTGAAAACTAACTCCTAAAAATTAGATAAATTGTAGAGTAAACAGACCGATTAAAATGAACGCAATCAAAGAATTCCTACTAACAAACAACATTCGAGCCCAAAAAAGTCGCATCTGATGCGAACACGAACGAACAGAGAAAGCTCGTCCACCAAATCGCTTCATTTGCATTCTACTCGCTTTTCCTGCAAATTACAAAGAATAAAGGTCAAATGAGATCCAGAAACAAATTAATCATCCCGCAACACCCGATTCAACACAGAAAACATGGGCGGACTGCCAGAAAATGAAGCAGTTCTCCCGTGAAGCATTGCAGTGCTCATCGTAAAGAGGATATAGTTCGCTTCTGCTGAGCGTGCAGTGCGGAAGTATTATTAGAATAGGCCGGCTACACACACACACATATATATAGGGTTTTTATCATTTATGCCATCGGTTGTGTCCCACTACTCAGTTTTGCCACTAGGAATTTCAACTGCTCCAAAATGCCATCGCTTTGTTAGACACATGTTCAAAAGTGCCACTGGGCACCATTATTGTGATCTCAAATCTCTTTTGCCATGTTATAATGACATAAATACCTATGAACCAGCATGCCAGCTCTCCTTCTATCTTACTACAATAAAGTGTGGGGCCCACTTGATCCCAACGACGTTCTTATTTTCCTATAAAATTATTCGCTTGGTTACTCCTAACAAGTGGGGCCACACTTATCATTGTGAGATAGAGAGAACTGACATGTGGGTCTAGGCTTATTTTTGTCATATAACATGGTCAATGAGTTTGATGTGAAAATAACGATGTCTAATGGCATTTTTGAGGAAACATCTAACGGAACAATGGCATTTTTGAGCAAATATCTCATGGATCAATGGCATTTTTGAGTAGTTGTAACTTCTAATGGCAAAACTGAGTAGTGGGACACAACTAGTGGCAAAAATGATAAAAAACCCATATATATATATATGGGCTATTCTTTTACCCTACTTGAACTGACATAGTTTATATGTTGGACTGACACTGTTTGCTAGCTGAACTGATTTTCCCGCGTCTTCGACGGACGAAAACAAGGGATACAATGGGGGGCTTCTGGGGGTTCTCCGGCGCGGTGCCGCGGGCCATTCGTTTCCAGAGGAGACATGTGCGAGGTTCCGCACGTGCGCGCGCTCACCTGGTCGTGTTTTCCGATCTCAAGTCACGGGAGGTGACGGCGTGGACATTTGGTGGCGGAGGTGTTTCGGGAGTTGGTGTTCAGCATGGTGTTCGTAGCCGTCCATTTTACGTCTGGTTTGTTGTTTTATGTGTTATTTGGAACTGAGAATTGTCGGTGTGTTACAGTTTTTGGAGATTCTTTCACTATAATTTCTGATTACAAGTTTTGGTGTTCTTGGTCATTTGCCATGTCCATCATGCAAATGTGTTCTTGTTTTTTTGATGTTTTATTTTCGAATTGGTGTTGCAGGGAGAGAGATGACGATTGTATGAATTGATTTGTGTTGTCAATTTTGTTTCTTGAGTTCTTTCTACCCCGGATTCCCATGTGATTTGGTCGTTGGCGGAGGTGATGTATCGTGGCTGACTGTAGCCTATGATTATTGTAATCTGGTCAAACTGTGTAATTAAGTTGCGTGTTTGTCAGTGTTGTTTGAATTGCTGCCGTATGTGTAGTTGGACTGCTCCATGTCAAAGTTGTATTACTCTGTGTTGACATCGGAGTAAGTATTTTCTACTGGCTGCCTACCCAAACATCTGCACTTTGAGTAAAAGCCCGAGCCCTCTGTCACTTTCATTCCACCAGCTGCCACCAAAGAAAAGCTAGATGGATCCTGAGCTGGGAGAGGTCACAGAGGAGGAGGGGGATGCTGTCGATGTGAGGGCTCCAGTAGCAGAGCAGAGGAGGAGGAGGAGGAGGCGCAGGCGTAGGCAGAGGGCATGACATGCTTCCGAGGAGGAAGTGGAGGCAGAGTTCAACAGACGCCTTGCGCGTGAGGTGATGGATACTTGCAACTCCAATGAACTGGAGCTACTTTTCCCAGGGGGCAGGGGAAGGAACCATATTCAGATCATCAGTTGGGCTAGGGCGAGAGCAGCCACGGCTCCACATCCATCCACCAGGGTCAAATGGCACCATTTCTTTGATCGTTATGACTGAAGTACTGAATTTTTATGTTTTTAAGATTGTGTTGTGAGGGATCAGATGGTTCAATGACAAATGAATTCAACTGTCTACCTCTGACTGAGTTGTTTTATCTACATATGTTTGTTATGTGCACTTTTGAACTGCTGCTTTATCTGAAGTTGAACTAATTTGTGGTCAAATGTTGTATGCCTTGTGTAATAACTATTTACTACCAGCTGGCTGCCCACCTGCCTATTTTTTTTATAATCTGTGAGTCTCCCTGGCTATAAATTCTATCCATCTATGTGTGGTGTGTGGCTCAGTCTCCCCCTCCCTTTTCTTCCTTCTTCCAGAATCAGATCTAGGTTCCTCCCTCTTCTCTCTTTTGTTTTCTTCCCTTTTCCCGTATTTCCCATGGAGGATTGTTCATGCGGATGTCTAGCAAAGATGGCGCGCATAGCTGACGGCTTTGTGTATGAATCTGGTTTGGAGCTCACCGAGACTAAGTGCCATGGGCAACTTTCGTGTCTGATGTACAAGAACCATTGGTTTCGTGCACCATAGGTTTGTCGCCTGACGGTTGGGGACATGGAGGAATCATGGGTATGTGTTTCTATTATTTTTGTTTTCTTCTTTTTGTAGGTCTCATTTCGAATCCCATGGACTAAATCTATAGTTTAGTTTTATCAATAGTTTGTCTATAATTTTTATTTGGTTTTGTCAGCATTTAACAGTAGGGATTTGTGTGTGTATTTGTTGATTACTTAACAATATTTATCCATTTTTTGTATAGTCCTTGTTCTGTTTTTGTCAGATGTTTTTACTGTAGGGGCATTGATATGTATATTTCTTCAGTTTAGTCAGGTCATATGACTAGTTAGTTTGGTGTTTTTGTTTTGGTTCAGATATTTGTTTTCACTTTGTTATGCAACCATTCCTAGATCTGTGTAAATATGTAGTTACGTCAGGTGTTCACTTTGTTTTCTACTCCCGTGCCCATTTGCAGAAAATGTCATCCAGAATCAGGATTGTTGCTCCTAGTTCCAGGATACTGAAGATGGAGACTTCAGACAAAAACGGGTACCAGTTGATGGAAGTTGCCTACCACATTGCTACCTCTTGAGCAATGCGTTGGTTTTCCCTTGAAGAGGAAAAGGTGATGCAGCAAAGTAGCGTAAGTGTTTCCCTCAGTTTTTGAGAACCAAGGTATCAATCCAGTAGGAGACTACACGCAAGTCCCTCGTACCTACACAAACAAATAAGAACCTCGCAACCAACGTGATAAAGGGGTTGTCAATCCCTTCACGATCACTTGCGAGAGTGAGATCTGATAGAGATAATAAGATAAATATTTTTGGTATTTTTATAATATAGGTTGAAAGTAAAGATTGTAAAATAAAATAGATTGGAAACTTATATGATAAAAGATAGACCCGGGGGCCATAGTTTTCAGTAGTGGCTTCTCTCAAGATAGCATAAGTATTACGGTGGGTGAACAAATTAGTGTCGAGCAATTGATAGAAAAGTGCATAATTATGAGAATATCTAGGCATGATCATGTATATAGGCATCACGTCCGCGACGAGTAGACCGAAACAATTCCGCATCTACTAAAATTACTCCACACATCGACTGCTATCCAGCATGCAACTAGAGTATTAAGTTCATAAGAACAGAGTAATGCATTAGGCAAGATGACATGATGTAGAGGGATAAACTCAAGCAATATGACATAAACCCCATCTTTTTATCCTCGATGGCAACAATACAATACGTGCCTTGCTGCCCCTGCTGTCACTGGCAAAGGACATCACAATATTGAACCCAAAGCTAAGCACTTATCCCATTGCAAGAAAGATCAATCTAGTAGGCCAAACCAAACTGATAATTCGAAGAGACTTGCAATGATAACAAATCATACATAAAAGATTTCAAAGAAGAATCAAATGTTGTTCATAGATAATCTTGGTCATAAACACACAATTCATCGTATCTCGACAAACACACCACAAAAAGAATTACATCGAATAGATCTCCATGAAGATTGAGGAGAAGTTTGTATTGAGATCCAAAGAGAGAAAAGATGCCATCTAGCTAATAACAATGGACCCGAAGGTCTGTGGTAAACTACTCACACATCATCGGAGAGGCTATGGTGTTGATGTAGAAGCCCTCCGCGATCGATTCCTGCTCCGACGGAGCTCCGGAAAAGGCCCCAAGATGGGATCTCTTGGGTACAGAAGGTTGCGGCGGTGGAAATAGGGTTTCGTGGTGCTCCTGGATGTTTTTGGGGTATATGGATATATAGGAGGGCGGGGGGCGCGCCTAGGGGCAGGCGCTCCTCCTTGCCTCGTGGCTTCCTCGCTTCTTTCTTGATGTCTACTCCAAGTCCCCTGGATCACGTTTGTTCCAAAAATAACTCTCCCGAAGGTTTCATTCCGTTTGGATTCCGTTTGATATTCCTTTTATCCGAAACACTGAAATAGGCAAAAAACAACATTTTGCACTGGGCCTTCGGTTAGTAGGTTAGTCCCAAAAATAATATAAAAGTGTATAATAAAGCCCATTAAACATCCAAAACATATAATATAATAGCATGGAACAATCAAAAATTATAGATACGTTGGATACATATCAAGCATCCCCAAGCTTAATTCCTGCTCGTCCTCGAGTAGGTAAATGATAAAAATAGAATTTTTGATGTGGAATGCTACCTAGCATAATTCTCAATGTAATTTTCTTTATTGTGGCATGAATATTCAGATCCGAAAGATTTAAGACAGAAGTTTAATATTGACATAAAAATAATAATAGTTCAAGCATACTAACTAAGAAATCATGTCTTCTCAAAATAACATGCAAAAGAAAGTTCATCCCTACAAAGTCATATAGCTTGGTCATGCTCCATTTTCATCACAAAAGGATGCTCTCGTCATGCACAACCCTGATGACAAGCCAAGCAATTGTTTCATACTTTAGTAATCTCAAAAAAATTTCAACTTTCACACAATACATGAGCATGAGCCATGGACATAGCATTATGGTGGAATGGAATATAATGATAGGGGTTATGTGGAGAATACAAAAAGGAGAAAGTCTCACATTGATGCGGCTAATCAACGGGCTAGGGAGATGCCCATCAATTGATGTCAATGCAAGGAGTAGGGATTGCCATGCAACGGATGCACTAGAGCTATAAATGTACGAAAGCTCAACAAAAGAAACTAAGTGGATGTGCATCCAACTTGCTTGCTCACGAAGACCTAGGGCATTTGAGCAAGCCCATCGTTGGAATATAGAAGTCAAGAGACTCTCTATCATAAAGATCATGGTGCTACTTTAAAGCAAACATGTGTGGAAAAAAGGATAGTAGCATTGTCCCTTTTTCTTTTTCTTTTTTTCTTTTTTTTGGGCCTTCCTTTTTTTGGCCTCCCCCTTTTTTATTTTGGACAATGCTCTATTAATGATCATGATGATGTAACATCCCAAATTTTCAATTTGGAATGTTATACATAGATCATTCTTGCATATCATATTTTATTGCATTT
>NC_053025.1:265863669-265883333 GCF_003073215.2 Triticum urartu | reverse complement strand
GGCCTGTAGTAGTTTTTAAAATTGCATGTAGGCACTAATATGTTCTCTTCTTTTCTAGATAAGATTTTGATGTAGGGTGGAACCCTAGATGGCCGATCTTTCACGAAAGGAGCGGATCCCGCGATGAACAGAAGAACACGAGGGGAAACACGAGGGGAAGTCACAAGAGGAACACAAGAGAAACACTCAAACCAACAAGTATGATCACACATGTGCTAGATCCATGAACATAAAGTAGATACAAGGTCCAAAGTCAACAAGGGACGATACACGGTAACCGGTTCTTCTCCAAAGGAGGTCTTGATGGGGCAACCCAAAAGGGGGTCTTGAATCCAAGGAGGTCTTCTCCGTAGAGGGGCCACCGTCTCTTTCGTGGAGTAGATCCGATGTGGATGAGCGAGGCTCTATCTCTATTATGATCTATCACAACGCTAACCCTAGCTAGGAGGAGTAGTAGGTCTATTTATAGTGTTAGTTCTAATAGGGACGAAGTGAGGGGGTACATGGGCCTCGGGCCCGAATCCTGTGCGTAGACAGGTACCGGACGTCCGGTATGTAGCAGTTGTCCGGTGGTTCAGGGGCGGCCGGACGTCCGGTGGTCACCGGTCTTCCTCTATTTCCATTCTGTGAAGGCGACGCCGGACGTCCGGTCACTTCGGACTTCCTCTAATTTTGGCTCGGGTGCTGTGACAACGGTCGTCCGGTCCGGGCCGGACGTCCGCTCGCTGGGGCTCAGCTGAGGCTTCAGGCTTCGAACGTCCGGTACCCACCGGTCGTCCGGTGTCTGTAGTTTCGTTGGCCTTCCTTCTTCATGACCTTTGCGCTTGGTGTTCTCGTCGCCTTGTCCGATGGGTGTAGCTACTCCGTGTCTCTCCTCCAAGTACCTGATCACGCATAGTGTTTCCGCTTGAGTTAGTAGCCATGTCTCATGTATAGAAAGTGGTAGTTCGGAGAGGAGCGAGTTCACCTTATCTTCGATAGCTTTTGCTCGTGCCCTTGTCATTGGTCCAAGTGGTGTCGTGGGAGACGTAGGTAGGTCCATGGGGATGATCTTGGGATGCTCCGCATCATCTCCCCTCCCTTGGGAAAGATCCGACCTCGGATCGAATTCTTCATCACCTTGGTAGGGCGAGAGATCCTTGACATCGAATATGTCGCTCATATTGTACCTGTCGCGCCGGAGGTCGAGCTTGTAAGCGTTGTTCTTGTAGCGTGCAAGCACGTTGAACGGTCCATCTGCTCGTGGTAGGAGTTTGGACTTGCGTTCGGTGGGGAAGCGGTCCTTGCGAAGGTGTAGCCACACAAGATCACCAATGTTGAATACCATGGGTTGCTTGTTGATGTTGAGCTTGGTCGCAAGTCATTGTACTTGGCGCTCGATGGTGTGTCTTGTATCTTCATGCACCTTCTTGAGATGGTTCGCACGTGCACTTGCGTCCATATTGATGCACTCTTGTAGTGGTAGAGGAAGAATGTCCAATGGTGACAATGGGTTGAATCCGTAGACGACCTCGAAAGGGGACTTGCCGGTAGTTGAGTGTCCTGCGCGGTTGTAGGCGAACGCGGCGATAGGTAGACAGTCCTCCCACTCCTTGATGTTCTTCTTGATTAGCACGCGAAGTAGAGCGGAGAGTGTGCGATTGGTCACCTCCGTTTGGCCGTCGGTTTGTGGATGGTACGCCATGGAGAAGAGTAGCTTGATTCCGAGCTTGGGGCATAGGGTCTTCGAAAAGTACCTTAGGAACTTGATGTTGCGGTCCGAGACAATCGTCTTTGGCACTCCATGTAAACGCAATATTTCCCTACAAAAGATATTGGCAACATGTGAAGCATCGTCTATCATGTTGCAAGGCATGAAATGTGCCATCTTATAGAATCGGTCCAAAACAAATACTGAATCCTTTCCATTTCTAGTTCTAGGCAATCCAAGTAAGAAATCCATGCTAATATCGTCCCATGGTTGATATCGAATTGGGAGAGGCATATGAATGCCATGGGATTGAGCTTTAGAATTAGCTTTGCGACATGTGGAGGATCGGTTGGTGAAGTGGTTGACGTCGCGAAACATCTTGGGCCAATATTAGTTCTTGGAGAGCTTAGCAAAAGTCTTGTCACATCCAAAATGTCCCATTAGTCCTCCTCCATGAGATTCCTGTAAAAGCAACAAACGAAGAGAAGACTCGGGGATGCAAAGTTTGTTAGATCTCATAAGATACCTATCTTTGATGTAATAGCGTTCCCAAGATGATAGAGGCAAAGGTGTCCCGATGTTTCGATGAGATGGTGGCTATCGTTTGCTGTAGGAGTCGACCTTGACGATCCGACTACGAACGTGCGAGACGTCGCGCCTTAGCAATCGCTAAACCAACTTCCGAGGGGTTATTGACCACGCCGGAGCATGATCAACCTGACCACGAGGGCCTGTTTCCTGCGAGCAAACGAAGAACAAGCAAGAAACTGAGATTGCAATCTGGATATTGCGAATATAAGATGAAAGCTTTATTGATCAAGGTGGGGTTCTGTGACGTCTTGGTCTGGTCGTTGGACACAAACGAAGTACGCGAAGTTGCAGTTATGGCGAACTTTTAATCTAAACAAAACCCAAAGTCTAAACGACGCCCTAAGGGCTATATATATGGAGGAAGAGAGGGGAATTTCGTGGCCCTTGAGGGTGGGGTCCGAAACCAACCCTAACTCTTGTTTCCCCACACATACGGACTCTAAAAATAGCCTATACTTAAGTATTTCGAAATTACATGGGCCTGGCCCATTAATAAGGTGACACAGCACCTAGAATAGCCTATGGACGAATATTATGAAGTGGCATCTTGTATATTTCGTCCATGGCTTCATGCACTCCTTATGGCGGCTTCAAAGTCCTGAAATCATCACTTGTAACTCCGTTCTTGATCCCCTTGCGCATGCCATCAACTTCATGCGTGTTCTTTCTCCAATGTTCATCCTTCTCCAAGCTAGGCCCTTCATTTGAAAGCAAAACAAATGTATCCAATTTAGGCAGCATCATAATCTCATGAACATTAGAATCATTATCAAGAAACGAAAGTACTTGGTAATTTAATTGGCGTGCGCGAGCTCTAGTAATTGGTCCAGTATATGTAACAGTAGGGGCTGTGGGTGTAACAATGGTATTGATGTCCTCATCACAAGAGGTATGCCTCAAACATTTGGCATAAGGAATAACAAAAATAGGATCATGTGCATACAAGTCTTTGATGTGAAAGCCAATGACATCCAATTCAAGTTGAGTAACAAGAATGCATATGCGGGAAAGAGCGTCCGCCACAATATTTTCCTTACCTTTGATGTACTTGATTACATAAGGAAAAGACTCAATGAATTCACTCCATTTAGCATGACGCTTGTTCAACTTAGTTTGACCCTTAAGGTATTCAAGCATTTCATGAATAGTATGAATGATAAATTCATGAGGGCGAAGATAATGTTCCCATTCATGCATAAATCGCACTAAAGCATATAACTCTTTGTCATAGATGGGGTAATTGAGTTGCGCTCTAGAAAGTTTCTCACTAAAGTAAGCTATGGATCGCAATGGATCTCCTATGCCATTACCACTAGCATCGCAATGGATCTCAAAGGGTTTGTCAAAGTTGGGTAATCCAAGCACGGGAGCATGAGTAAGCAAACTCTTAAGCTCATTGAAAGAGGTATCTTGGGATGGTCCCCAAACAAAAAGGCGCATTTTTCTTGCTCAAAGCATGCAAAGGTGAAGCAATGGTGCTAAAGTCCTTCACAAATCTACGGTAGAAACCGGCTAAACCAAGGAACCTACGCACTTGATGAAAGTTGGTTGGTTGTGGCCAAGTTTTAATAGCATTGATCTTAGAGTCGTCAACATGAACACCCTTAGGGGAAACAACAAAACCCAAGAAAACGAGCTTGTCAACGCCAAAAAGGCACTTTTCCATGTTAGCACAGAGACGCTCTTTTCGAAGAGTTTGCAAAATGGTTCGAACATGGGTGACATGATCTTTGAGAGATTTTCTATAAACAAGTATATCATCGAAGTAGACCACAACAAACTCACCAATGTAAGGGCGAAACACGTAATTCGTAAGACGCTTGAAAGTACCCGGTGCTTCCGGTAAACCCATAGGCATGACTAACCACTCATACAAACCAAACTTTGTTTTGAAAGCGGTTTTCCATTAATCACCCTCTTGTATGAGGATTTGATAGTAACCACTTTTAACATCAATTTTGGAAAAGATAGCGGCACCACTAAGTTCATCAAGCATATCATCAAGGCATGGAATGGGATACCTATAGTGAACGGTGATAGCATTGATAGGTCTACAATCAGAACACATGCGAAAGCTACCGTCTCGTTGTGGCACAAGAATGACCGGAACGGCACAAGGACTCAAACATTCGCACACATGTCCATGGTCTATGAGATGCTTTACTTGCCTTTGTATTTCTTTGGTCTCTTCGGGGTTGACACCTTAGGGAGCTTTGTTCAGAAATGGTGCTCCGTGGATGAGGTCAATGCGGTGCTCGATGCCTCGTAGTGGAGGTAGTCCCAGAGGTAGCTCGTCGGGGAAAACATCTTGGAATTCCTGCAAAAGAGAAGACAACACTAAAGGTAGAGTGTGAGAGGTGTTAGCTCTTGGTGCATCGTCCTTGCACAAAAGGACATAGTGTAGGACACTTGATGGGTTCTCACATAGTCCTCTTATCTCACTTTTCGTGGCAAATAGAACTAAGTTCTTCTTTTCGCTCATCGTGGAGGCACTCTATTTGGGCTTGTGGCGCTCACTCTCTTTTTGGTGGTTCGCTCTCTCACTATTCTCTGCATCATGGGTGGTTTGCTTGTCGGCGATCACTTGGCTAGGAGACATAGGCCGAAGTACGTACTCCTTTCCTTTTATCTTGAAGATGTAGTGGTTCGTTCGGCCGTTGTGGACGATACCTCTATCAAACTGCCATGGTCGTCCAAGAAGAAGGTGGCAAACGGTCATTGGAACGACATCACACTCCAAAGTGCTTCGTAAGCTCCGATTTTGAAGGAGACTTGCACTCTATGCTCGACTTGAATAGTGCCAGAGTCGCTTAGCCATTGAACTTTGTAGGGATGTGGGTGCTTCATCTTGGGCAATTGGATCTTGGAGCAAAGTTCTTCACTTTCTAAGTTATGACAACTCCCTCCATCGATGATGACCTTCACGGACCTTCCATTGATGCCGGCCTTCGTATGGAATATGTCGCATCTTTAGTCTTCTTATTTGTGATGTTTAAGGGTCAAGACCTTGGAGAAAACAGGAGCGGGACTAGAATCTTCAACACAAAAGAATTGTTCCTCTTCATCGTTCACTTGCCGGTGCATGGCGACTTGCTCAAGTGCTTCCGTTTCTCCTTCACTCATGGAGTCATATGTACCATCGTCGTTGAGGATCATGGTCCGCTTGTTGGTACACTCAAAGGACTTGTGGCCTCGGCCTCCGCATGTGAAGAATTTGAAGTAACTTGTCTTGACGGTCTCATCGGTTGGGGTAGATGATGATGATGCTCTTAGCTTGAATTTGCTCGTAGTAGGAGGATGACTTGAGGTTGTCGAAGCTTTCTTGTAACTCGACTTGTCAACATTGCTTGTAGAAGGCTTGGTTGAGGTAGACGGTGTGTTGGGGAACGTAGTAATTTCAAAAATTTCCCTACGCACACGCACAATCATGGTGATGTATAGCAACGGGAGAGGAGAGTGTTGTCTACGTACCCTCGTAGACAGTTCGCGGAAGTGTTATATCAACGCGGTTGATCTAGTCGTACGTCTTCACGGTCTGACCGATCCAAGTACCGAAAGCACGGCACCTCCGAGTTCTGCACACATTCGGCTCGGTGACGTCCTCGCCTTCTCGATCCAGCAAGAGGGGCAAAGTAGTAAATGAGTTCTGGTAGCACGATGGCGTGGTGATGGTGTTGGTGAAAAACAATCTTCGCAGGGCTTCGCCTAAGCACTACGAAAACTATGACGGAGGATAAACTAGAGGGGACGGGGTTGCCGGCACACGGCTTGGTGTTTCTTGATGTCTCTTTGGTGCTAGCCCTGCCCCTCTATTTATATGTTGAGCCCTGGGGTCAAACTTGGAGCAAAAGCCTCCTCAAAGTCGGTTTTTCCTGAAAGGCAAGAGTCCCACTCGGACTCCAGGACCAAATGCCACAATCCTTGGCGTCTGTCCCAGACGCCATGGGCCTTGGCGTCTGGCCCAGGGCCAGACGCCAGGGTCTCCCGCGTTTGGCCCCCTAGCCTCCGCAAAACTCCTTTTGCACTGACTTATAGCCCCATGGGCCTGACCCCTTGGCCAAACCATATCATCCAATATATGAATCTTTACCTCCGGACCATTCTGGAGCTCCTCGTCATGTCCGTGACATCATCCAGGACTCCGGACAACATTCGGTCACCAACATACATAACTCATATAATACTATATCGTCAACGAACATTAAGCGTGTGGATCCTATGGGTTCGAGAACTATGTAGACATGACCGAGAGACCTCTTTGGTCAATAACCAATAGCGGGACCTGGATGCCCATATTGGCTCCTACATATTTTACAAAGATCTTTATCGGTCAGACCGCATAACAACATACATTGTTCCCTTTGTCATCGGTATGTTACTTGCCCGGGATTCGATCGTCGGTATCTCAATACCTAGTTCAATCTCGTTACCGGCAAGTCTCTTTACTCGTTCCATAATACATCATCCTACAACTAACTCATTAGTTGCAATGCTTGCAAGGCTTATAGTGATGTGCATTACCGAGTGGGCCCAGAAATACCTCTCCGACAACCGGAGTGACAAATCCTAATCTCGAAATACACCAAGCCAACAAGTACCTTCGGAGACACCTGTAGAACACCTTTATAATCACCCAGTTACGTTGTGACGTTTGGTGGCACACAAAGTGTTCCTCCGGTAAACGGGAGTTGCATAATCTCATAGTCATAGGAACATGTGTAACTCATGAAGAAAGCAATAGCAACAAACTAAACGATCAAGTGCTATGCTAACGGAATGGGTCAAGTCAATCACATCATTCTCCTAATGATGTGATCCCGTTAATCAAATGACAACTCATGTCTATGGTTAGGAAACATAACCATCTTTGATCAACGAGCTAGTCAAGTAGAGGCATACTAGTGACACTCTGTTTGTCTATGTATTCACACATGTATTATGTTTCCGGTTAATACAATTCTAGCATGAATAATAAACATTTATCATGATATAAGGAAATAAATAATAACTTTATTATTGCCTCTAGGGCATATTTCCTTCAGTCTCCCACTTGCACTAGAGTCAATAATCTAGTTCACATCGCCATGTGATTTAATACCAATAGTTCACATCACCATGTGATTAACACCCATAGTTCACATCGACATGTGACCAACACCCAAAGGGTTTACTAGAGTCAATAATCTAGTTCACATTGCTATGTGATTAACACCCAAAGAGTACTAAGGTGTGATCATGTTTTGCTTGTGAGAGAAGTTTAGTCAACAGGTCTGCCACATTCAGATCCGTAAGTATTTTGCAAAATTTCTATGTCAACAATGCTCTGCACAGAGCTACTCTAGCTAATTGCTTCCACTTTCAATATGTATCCAGATTGAGATTTAGAGTCATCTGGATCAGTGTCAAAATTTGCATCGAGTAACCCTTTACGACGAACCTTTTGTCACCTTCCATAATCGAGAAGAAACATATCCTTATTCCACTAAGGATAATTGACCAATGTTCCAGTGATCTACTCCTAGATCACTATTGTACTCCTTTGCCAAACTCAGGGCAGGGTATACAATAGGTCTGGTACACAGCATGGCATACTTTATAGAACCTATGGCTGAGGCATAGGGAATGACTTTCATTTCTCTCTATCTTCTGCCGTGGTCGGGCTTTGAGTCTTACTCAGTTTCACACCTTGTAACACAGGCAAGAACTCTTTCTTTGACTGTTCCATTTTGAACTACTTCAAAATCTTGTCAAGGTATGTATTTATTGAAAAAACTTATCAAGCGTCTTGATCTATCTCTATGGATCTTGATGCTCAATATGTAAGCAGCTTCACCGAGGTCTTTCTTTGAAAAACTCCTTTCAAACATTTCTTTATGCTTTGCAGAATAATTCTACATTATCTCCGATCAACAATATGTCATTCACATATACTTATCAGAAATGCTGTAGTGCTCCCACTCACTTTCTTCTAAATACAAGCGTCACCGCAAGTCTGTATAAAACTATATGCTTTGATCAACTTATCAAAGCGTATATTCCAACTCCGAGATGCTTACACCAGTATATAGATGGATCGCTGGAGCTTGCATATTTTGTTAGTACCTTTAGGATTGACAAAACCTTCTAGTTGCATCATATACAACTCTGCTTCAATAAATCCATAATGGAATGCAACTTTTTTTATCCATTTGCCAGATTTCATAAAATGCGGCAATTGCTAACATATTAAGGAACAGCCTTTAATCACCCACCGAAAATCATCATGAATTCATTTTTCTTCAAGCTAATTTGAGGATTTTCTTTCATTCATAGAGTGTACAGTGCACAGACTCATCAGTCCTTTACGACCTAAGCCAGACAGCCGTGGAGTTCCATCTCTCCCTACCTTAGCAAATTAAGGATGTATTTTTCTTTAGATTACTCTCATATCTGCATGACATCATGGTTGCACTATCTATTTAATTATAAAATTTTATCCTTTATTTTCAACTGTTGTACTGTTCTTTCAATGACTCCCATATTTTCATGTTACCATATCCTTTAACAATCTACATTTTCTGTAGTACATCCCTTCCTTTGCAACAACATCTGTAGTACACAATCTTTCTCTTTACATAGCTGAAGACTACAGGGATGTCATATTGAACACAAATCATGGATTTACAATCGTTGCTTCTCTGAGAATTGATGAACAAGGTCACTCCTATTTTGGCACGGGCCTTTGGATAGAAATTTCTAAGTTTTATGTAGTGGAAGCTGGCACTAAAATTCCACTGCACATAAAAGAGCCTGGTCATGAGATATACGCTAACTTCCCCATTGATATCATCCATCTAGACTTTGTTCGAAGTAAGTGTTCTTTTCAAGTATCTTCCTGTTGACTTACCTAGCAATATCAAAGGTATTGTCTAGTATTTAAGCAATCAAACTTTATTCCATTTTCTTACTCTCTTCCTACCTATTAACTTCTAGTTACCAATACACTTTTCTTCTATGTTGTTTTAACTAAATATTCCCTATACTCCCACTTCTATCAGAAAGCGCGTGAGGAGAATCCAGAGGTGGAGGATGAGGCTGCCAAAAAGTGGAGGTGGGTCGAGCAAGAACTGCAAGCGAGTCTGGTACGCCTAGACATCATCAGGAGGCTCCCCGATGATATGTTGATAGTCATCAGCTCCCTCCTCCCAATCAAATATGGCGCGTGAACAACTTTCCTTTCCCATTGGTGGCGCCCCCTATGGCACTCCACCCCTCTCGACCAGATCGACGCCCACAAGCTCTGCCATGGCTGCCACAAAAGCTTGGATGCATTGTCCCAGATCCTCGGAAGGCTCCATGGCCCAAGAAGAGGCCTTATCACGGGCTAGTTCCGTCCCAACGGCAAGGACCGAGCCAATCTAGACGATTGGTTCCGTTCCCCCACCCTAGATCAGCTCGAGGATCTCCATTTTAATGGTTGGCAGATGCACTTGCTACCACCATCCGCACTCTACCTCGTGCCATAATTGTGCCTTGCTAGGTTCATGAACTGCCATTTCCCTCGATTAATGACGCACCTGCTCTTTTTCTACAATGACTAAAGCACCTCAAGCTCGTCGCTGTCTGCATCCCAAAGGATGACATGGAGCGCCTACTCCATAGCTATACTGCTCCTGAGTACCTTCATCTTCAGGCGATCAATGGGTTGAGTAGTTTCCGCATCACCTCCATGACTCTCCAGACTATTTATGTGTGTTGCTGGTGCCGCAACAAGAGATCACATAAGGTACATCACAGTAGTGCCACTGAGGACAGACCTTCACTTGAGAGATTAATTGTAGTTGATCAACAAGGTCCAACAAGAATCAATGTCATTTTTGCGTTGAAATTAACAGTGGTGGGCTACTCGTCTGTCAAATACTTTGGACTTGTTATTGGATCCACACCCGTTCAGATACAATAGTCACCTTCTTCCTCTCCTTCTTGAAATTAAAATTATTTCTAATTTTGAATATGTATGTTCATTTCTTATTCAAAAAATAATTCTGACAAGTTTAACCCCGAATCTACACGCAGTGAAGGTCTTGGCACTAGAATCTATCGGCCCCAACTTAGACCAAGTTGTTAGTTTCCTGAGATGCTTTCCATGACTGGAGAAGCTATATACCGAGGTGATGCTCCTTTCTTGTTAAATGTTAGCCATAAGGGAGTTCGGTTTTTGGTACCTTTTCCCAAGTATACAATGAAAATGTACTACAATTTCTAAAGGAATTTTGGTAGATTTCAGTACATACATGTTTTCCCCCATATTGGTTGTGTCATTCATATGGTTACAATCCATAAGCATTTCTCCTTTGGATTCATCTGTTCTAGTTTCCGTAGGGAAATTTCCATCCACTACAACCTCTTGGGAAGACGCCTGCATTTTTCTAGACCGCAATCAAATGCCCATGTGAATCATGTAGGTTCAAAGATGGCACGTCACTCTATTAGTGTGTTTTAGAAATCCTATCAACCAAATAGGCCTGTAGTAGTTTTTAAAATTGCATGTAGGCACTAATATGTTCTCTTCTTTTCTAGATAAGATTTTGATGTAGGGTGGAACCCTAGATGGCCGATCTTTCACGAAAGGAGCGGATCCCGCGATGAACAGAAGAACACGAGGGGAAACACGAGGGGAAGTCACAAGAGGAACACAAGAGAAACACTCAAACCAACAAGTATGATCACACATGTGCTAGATCCATGAACATAAAGTAGATACAAGGTCCAAAGTCAACAAGGGACGATACACGGTAACCGGTTCTTCTCCAAAGGAGGTCTTGATGGGGCAACCCAAAAGGGGGTCTTGAATCCAAGGAGATCTTCTCCGTAGAGGGGTCACCGTCTCTTTCGTGGAGTAGATCCGATGTGGATGAGCGAGGCTCTATCTCTATTATGATCTATCACAACGCTAACCCTAGCTAGGAGGAGTAGTAGGTCTATTTATAGTGTTAGTTCTAATAGGGACGAAGTGAGGGGGTACATGGGCCTCGGGCCCGAATCCTATGCGTAGACAGGTACCGGACGTCCGGTATGTAGCAGTCCTCCGGTGGTTTAGGGGCGGCCGGATGTCCGGTGGTCACCGGTCTTCCGCTATTTCCGTTCTGTGAAGGCAACGCCGGACGTCCGGTCACTTCGGACTTCCTCTAATTTTGGCTCGGGTGCTGTGACACCGGTCGTCCGGTCCGGGCCGGACGTCCGCTCGCTGGGGCTCAGCTGAGGCTTCAGGCTTCGAACGTCCGGTCCCCACCAGTCGTCCGGTGTTTGTAGTTTCGTTGGCCTTCCTTCTTCATGACCTTTGCGCTTGGTGTTCTCGTCGCCTTGTCCGATGGGTGTAGCTACTCTGTGTCTCTCCTCCAAGTACCTGATCACGCATAGTGTTTCCGCTTGAGGTAGTAGCCATGTCTCACGTATAGAAAGTGGTAGTTCGGAGAGGAGCGAGTTCACCTTATCTTCGATAGCTTTTGCTCGTGCCCTTGTCATTAGTCCAAGTGGTGTCGTGGGAGACGTAGGTAGGTCCATGGGGATGATCTTGGGATGCTCCGCATCATCTCCCCTCCCTTGGGAAAGATCCGACCTCGGATTGAATTCTTCATCACCTTGGTAGGGCGAGAGATACTTGACATTGAATATGTCGCTCATGTTGTACCTGTCGCGCCGGAGGTCGATCTTGTAAGCGTTGTTCTTGTAGCGTGCAAGCACGTTGAACGGTCCATCCGCTCGTGGTAGGAGTTTGGACTTGCGTTCGGTGGGGAAGCGGTCCTTGCGAAGGTGTAGCCACACAAGATCACCAATGTTGAATACCATGGGTTGCTTGTTGATGTTGAGCTTGGTCGCAAGTCATTGTACTTGGCGCTCGATGGTGTGTCTTGTATCTTCATGCACCTTCTTGAGATGGTTCGTATGTGCACTTGCGTCCCTATTGATGCACTCTTGTAGTGGTAGAGGAAGAATGTCCAATGGTGACAATGGGTTGAATCCGTAGACGACCTCGAAAGGGGATTTGCCGGTAGTTGAGTGTCCTGTGCGGTTGTAGGCGAACTCGGCGATAGGTAGACAGTCCTCCCACTCCTTGATGTTCTTCTTGATTAGCACGCGAAGTAGAGCGGAGAGTGTGCGGTTGGTCACCTCCGTTTGGCCGTCTATTTGTGGATGGTACGCCATGGAGAAGAGTAGCTTGATTCCGAGCTTGGCGCATAGGGTCTTCGAAAAGTACCTTAGGAACTTGATGTCGCGGTCCGAGACAATCGTCTTTGGCACTCCATGTAAACGCAATATTTCCCTACAAAAGAGATTGGCAACATGTGAAGCATCATCTATCATGTTGCAAGGCATGAAATGTGCCATCTTAGAGAATCGGTCCACAACAACAAATACCGAATCCTTTCCATTTCTGGTTCTAGGCAATCCAAGTACGAAATCCATCCTAATATCGTCCCATGGTTGATATCTAATTGGGAGAGGCATATAAATGCCATGGGATTGAGCTTTAGACTTAGCTTTGCGACATGTGGAGGATCGGTTGGTGAAGTGGTTGACGTCGCGAAACATCTTGGGCCAATATTAGTTCTTGGAGAGCTTAGCAAAAGTCTCGTCACATCCAAAATGTCCCATTAGTCCTCCATGAGATTCCTGTGAAAGCAAAAAACGAAGAGAAGACTCAGGGATGCAAAGTTTGTTAGATCTCATAATATATCTATCTTTGATGTAATAGCGTTCCCAAGAGGTATGCCTCAAACATTTGGCATAAGGAATAACAAAAATAGGATCATGTGCATACAAGTCTTTGATGTGAAAGCCAATGACATCCAATTCAAGTTGAGTAACAAGCATGCATATGCGGGAAAGAGAGTCCGCCACAACATTTTCCTTACCTTTGATGTACTTGATTACATAAGGAAAAGACTCAATGAATTCACTCCATTTAGCATGACGCTTGTTCAACTTAGTTTGACCCTTAAGATATTCAAGCATATCATGAATAGTATGAATGATAAATTCATGAGGCTGAAGATAATGTTCCCATTCATGCAAAAATCGCACTAAAGCATATAACTCTTTGTCATAGATGGGGTAATTGAGTTGTGCTCTAGAAAGTTTCTCACTAAAGTAAGCTATGGATCGCAATGGATCTCCTATGCCATTACCACTAGCATCGCAATGGATCTCAAAGGGTTTGTCAAAGTTGGGTAATGCAAGCACGGGAGCATGAGTAAGCAAACTCTTAAGCTCATTGAAAGCGGTATCTTGGGATGGTCCCCAAACAAAAGGCGCATTTTCTTGCTCAAAGCATGCAAAGGTGAAGCAATGGTGCTAAACTCCTTCACAAATCTATGGTAGAAACCGGCTAAACCAAGGAACCTATGCACTTGATGAAAGTTGGTTGGTTGTGGCCAAGTTTTAATAGCATTGATCTTAGAGTCGTCAACACGAACACCCTTAGGGGAAACAACAAAACCCAAGAAAACGAGCTTGTCAACACCAAAAAGGCACTTTTCCATGTTAGCACAGAGACGCTCTTTTTGAAGAGTTTCAAAATGGTTCGAACATGGGTGACATGATCTTTGAGAGATTTTCTATAAACAAGTATATCATCGAAGTAGACCACAACAAACTCACCAATGTAAGGGCGAAACACGTAATTCGTAAGACGCTTGAAAGTACCCGGTGCTTCCGGTAAACCCATAGGCATGACTAACCACTCATACAAACCAAACTTTGTTTTGAAAGCGGTTTTCCATTAATCACCCTCTTGTATGAGGATTTGATAGTAACCACTTTTAACATCAATTTTGGAAAAGATAGCGGCACCACTAAGTTCATCAAGCATATCATCAAGGCATGGAATGGGATACCTATAGTGAACGGTGATAGCATTGATAGGTCTACAATCAGAACACATGCGAAAGCTACCGTCTCGTTGTGGCACAAGAATGACCGGAACGGCACAAGGACTCAAACATTCGCACACATGTCCATGGTCTATGAGATGCTTTACTTGCCTTTGTATTTCTTTGGTCTCTTCGGGGTTGACACCTTAGGGAGCTTTGTTCAGAAATGGTGCTCCGTGGATGAGGTCAATGCGGTGCTCGATGCCTCGTAGTGGAGGTAGTCCCAGAGGTAGCTCGTCGGGGAAAACATCTTGGAATTCCTGCAAAAGAGAAGACAACACTAAAGGTAGAGTGTGAGAGGTGTTAGCTCTTGGTGCATCGTCCTTGCACAAAAGGACATAGTGTAGGACACTTGATGGGTTCTCACATAGTCCTCTTATCTCACTTTTCGTGGCAAATAGAACTAAGTTCTTCTTTTCGCTCATCGTGGAGGCACTCTATTTGGGCTTGTGGCGCTCACTCTCTTTTTGGTGGTTCGCTCTCTCACTATTCTCTGCATCATGGGTGGTTTGCTTGTCGGCGATCACTTGGCTAGGAGACATAGGCCGAAGTACGTACTCCTTTCCTTTTATCTTGAAGATGTAGTGGTTCGTTCGGCCGTTGTGGACGATACCTCTATCAAACTGCCATGGTCGTCCAAGAAGAAGGTGGCAAACGGTCATTGGAACGACATCACACTCCAAAGTGCTTCGTAAGCTCCGATTTTGAAGGAGACTTGCACTCTATGCTCACTTACTAGAAAAAGGGCTATAGATGGGATTGACACTAATGGCGCACCAGACAAGCGGTGCGCCATTAGTATATACTAATGGCGCACCACCTTCTGATACGCCATTAGAGTTGAAACTACTAATGGCGCACCTGGCCCCGGGTGCGCCATTAGTATCAATTTTTTTTAACTAGTGCGCCTGTCCAAACATACTAATGGCGCATCCAGACACAGTGCGCCATTACTAGTTGTAACTAGTAATGGCGCACCTGCCGGAAAGTGCGCCACTAATGTTGTTTTTTTATTATATTTTTATTCCCTTTTTTGCAAAACTACTAATGGCGCACTGTTCCACCGTGCGCCATTACTAGTTTAAACTAGTAATGGCGCACTGTGGGACAGTGCGCCATTAGTATTTTTTTTGCAAAACTACTAATGGCACACCACCAGGAGGTGCGCCATTAGTAACCTGGATTACTAATGGCGCATTTAGAGTTGGTGCGCCATTAGTAAGTGGCAGCAACAAAGATATTTTGGACAGCCTCTCCTACCCACACTCACTTTCTCCCCACTCATTCTCTCACCTCCTCCTTGTATCTCGGGTGCCTCCTCTTTTTCACCTCATTTCCACCATAGATTCATTCAATTTAAGTGGTTAAATTACCTTGTTTTGATAGGTAAGTAAGGCGGGAAGCTATATTTATGTTTGTTCTCCCTACAACAATGTGCACATGCACTTTTTATGGCCTAGCTAGATCTATGTATGTTCGTGGTGTTGCATATGTTTGTGGTGTTGCATATGTGTTTGTGTTTGGAGGTGTACCGGTATTTGAAATTCGATAGTTGCCAATATTTTGCCGATTCATTTCTTTTCGGCGGAGAATTTTGGCATTAAGCATTCTTTTTGGTCCTATTTTTAGGGAAAGTCATGCCAAATTTTTTCTTGGTTCTAAAATATCGTTTTGCTCTACCCCGCAGGCGACCATGGTCCGCATGATGACCGAAGGCATCGTGAATATGTTTTTGAGGTCCGCGAAGGCCGAGATGCTTCAAAAGAACGAGACGGAGATAAGATGTCCGTGTCGAAGATGCAAGCTGAAGAGCCTTATTGCGGACCCGGAATCCGGGCAGGTGCGGGACCACCTGCTCTTGCATGGTTTCATGGATGTCTATCTGTGGCAAGGTAATGAAGATGACTACGAGGTCGTCCATGGGGGCCGGGCAAGAAATGAGGAAGGGCAGCAAGACAACCACCGCGGCTCGGGCGGGCGAGAAGACGAAGAATCCCCAGGAGATGATCACGACGGTGATGCTGTACACAGTCATCATGTAGAAGATGCAGGACATAATGATGAGGAAGATGCCGGAGCAGTCGACGGGCATGATCATGAAGATGATGATGCCGGCGGAGCAGACGACGTTGGACCATCGATGGGCTGGGTGCAGGACCCTCGTATTCAAGAGCTGCTTCTCAAGCAGACGGATAACGCAAGAGATGCCGCCCGAGAGAAAGCCATGATGGATCAACTTGAGTAGACGCGGTTACTCCATTGTATGAAGGTTGCAGGCCCGAGGATACCCGCCTGAAAGTAATGCTCATGGCTCTGGAGATGGAGGTAAAACACAAAATGACCGACGCATGCTTCGACGAGAACATGTCATTCTGGCACGAACGTCTTCCCGAGGGGAACAAGTGCCTGACCAATTTGGAGGAGGCGAAGAAAATCGTGTGTCCTCTGGATTTACCGCACGTGAAATACCATGTGTGAATGAACAATTGCATCATTTATCGGGACAAGCACGCGGAGTCTACCATATGTCCGGTGTGCAGCGTCACTCGATACAAGAAGAGGAAGAAAGCTCCTCGAAAAGTGGTGTGGTACTTTCCAATCACTCCTCGTCTGCAGCGGTATTTCACGGACCCTAAGGTAGCAAAGCTCCTGCGTTGGCACACGGATAGGGAGGAGAAGAAGCGAGAAGATGACGCAAATGATCCGGAGATAGATAAAAAAGACAAGATGATGAGTCACCCTAAGGATGCGAGCCAGTGGCAAGCGTTGAACTTCGAAGACCCAGAATTTGGGAACGATCCAAGGAACATCGTGCTGGGCGCGAGCACCGACGGAGTCAATCCGTTTGGCAGCCAGAGAAGCACACATAGCACCTGGCCTGTGTTTGTGTGGATGTACAACCTTCCCCCCTGGTTGTGCATGAAGAAGAAGTACATTCACATGAGTATGCTAATTGAAGGACCGAAACAACCAGGGAATGACATCAATCTGTATCTGGGGCTGCTAAAAGAGGAGCTTGACACGCTGTGGAAAACGCCAGCCAATACGTGGGACGCCGCAGAAAAAGAATATTTCCCTATGAGAGCCACGCTGCTCACGACGGTGCACGACTATCTCGGTTACGGATATGTCGCGGGGCAGGTGGTCCACGGATTTTCTGGATGCGTCAGGTGCATGGATGACACAATGTATCACCAGCTAGATAGAGATCCCGGGTCTTCGAAAACCGTGTTCATGGGACATCGAAGGTGGCTTCGCGACGATGACCCGTGGAGAAAACGCAAGGATCTGTTCGATGGTGAAACCGAACCCCGAGGACGCCCGCGTACGAGGAGCGGCGAGGAAATAGACGAGCTGTTGAAAAATTGGAAAGACTGACCACTGCCGGGAAAGAAGCAAAAGGCGCCAGAGCCGGGAAAGAAACGAAAGGCGCCAGAGCCGCTGCTGAAGGTATGGAAAATGAGGTCTGTTTTCTGGGACTTTCCATACTGGAAGATCCACCGTGTGCCTCACAGCCTTGATGTCATGCATATCACGAAGAACGTGTGCGAGAGTCTGCTTGGTACCCTGCTCAACATGCCAGAGAGGACCAAAGATGGGCCGAAAGCAAGGGCAGACTTGAAATCAATGGGCATCAGGCAGGAGCTTCACGCTATATATGATGATCTTGATGATGATGATGATGAGGCGAAGCAGGACACGGAAAGTCGTCGCAAAGGCAAGAAGGCTAAGAAGACCGGAAATGACTACCCTCCCGCGTGCTTCACTCTAAGTCAGGAGGAGATCGAGCAGTTTTTCACCTGCCTCGTAGGAGTAAAAATTCCTTACGGTTACGCGGGGAAGATAAGCAGATACCTAGACCCAGTGAAGCTGAAGTTCAGCGGGATGAAGTCTCACGACTGTCACGTGCTGATGACGCAGATACTTCCAGTTGCAATCTGTGGGATCATGGACGCGCACGTCCGTGAAACCCTATTTGGCCTATGCAACTTTTTCGACGTCATCTCTCGGAAGTCTGTTGGCGTGAGGCAACTCAGAAGCCTACAGGAAGAAATCATGGTGATACTATGCGAGCTTGAGATGTACTTCCCGCCCGCATTCTTTGACGTTATGGTGCATCTGCTGGTCCATATCATGGACGATATCATCCAACTCGGGCTGACGTTCCTGCATAGCATGATGCCGTTCGAAAGGATGAATGGTGTCATCAAAGGATACGTTCGCAACATGTCACGTCCAGAGGGAAGCATAGCCAGGGGCTTTCTGACCGAAGAGTGCATCTCCTACTGCATGAATTATCTAGGCATCGAGAACCCCGTTGGTCTGCCCGTCAACAGGCACCTCGGCAGGCTCGCTGGATGGGGTCACCGTGAGGGTCGTCGCGAAATGCATGTCGACTTCGAGGGTCGACTCGCCGACTTTGAAAGAGCAAACCTAGTCGCGCTACAACACATAGACGTGGTCGATCCTTGGGTGGTACAGCACAAAACCTTTATTAAGAAGACGTACAATGACCGAGGCCAACAGAGGACGGACGGAGATATACTCAAAGAGCACAACTCATGTTTCACGTGTTGGTTCAAGCAGAAGCTTCTGTCGTACCCTTTACATGAGGATTCTTCCGCGGAAGAACAACTCATATTCGCCTTGTCACAGGGCGCCGAGCACAACCTGATGACCTATGAGGCATACGATATCAACGGCTACACATTCTACACCGAGGCCAAGGACATGAAGAGCGATGGTTATCAGAACTCCGGGGTAACAATGGAATCCTACACCGGTAACGACAAGGACAGATACTACGGAAGGATCGAGGAGATCTGGGAGCTGAGCTACGCTGGAGAGAAGGTCCCGATGTTCCGTGTCAGATGGGCTAAGAGCGTCCTAAAAGAAGACCGGTATTTCACCACCATGGTTATAACCGAAGCCAAATCCAAAACCGCGGGCGCAAACGTCACCGCGAAAAATGAGCCATGGGTACTGGCTTCCCAAGTGGACCAATGCTTCTTCATTACCGACCCGTCAAAGCCCAGTCGTGTTGTCGTGAGGAGAGGCAAAAGGAAGATCATCGGAATGGATGGAGTAGCCAATGAGCAAGACTTCGACAAGTACGGCGACCCGAGGATCGGACATGACGACGATGATGAAGTAGCAGCATACACCACAAGAAGAAGCAGGACCACCCTACCTAAAGGACGTCCGTTCCATAGAAGAACTCCATTTGCGAAAAAGAAGGGCAAGAAGATTGTGAACAGATAGCTAGCTAAGATCGATTGTATTTAAATCGTAGCCTTCATTTCTCGATTGTATTTCATGGGCACTTTTTGAACTATCATGAATATTTTTAATTTTCATGGACACTCGATCTCGATCCCCCTCCATCTCGATCGCTATCCCACCTCGCCAGATCCGGTCCCCCTCGTCGCCGAGCACCCCCCGGTCCACCGGCCGCCGCCGCCGACCCCCCG
>NC_053025.1:265842279-265862669 GCF_003073215.2 Triticum urartu | reverse complement strand
TCGACTCGAATTTATTCAGTCAATTGGATTGTTCATCAGTTGCATCTCTGATATTTTCTGTTTATTGCAGCTCCACGAGATGTTCTTGTGCTTCCAGACGATGAAGAAGAAGTGCCTCTAAGGGAAAGGAGGAGGAGGGACAAGGGACCGAGCGGGAAAGCGCTCGAGGTTCAGGTTCCTCAGTCAACACTGATGCCTGGGACGGCGGTCGAGCGATTCACAGATCCGTCTCGCACCAACGTCACTTTCGCTATCCCGGTGTCGACTGATTGCCCATCAGGGTCGGCTGCTTCGACTGCCCTACCATCATTGCTTTTCACTGAGTATCAAACTCCAGACGACCCACCGAGTGCCGCCAAGGAAGCTCTTCTTCAGTTGAATCTTGTGATGGGGCAGATGAAAGTGGTGCATGATGCCAGTCAGGTGGCCTACAACACCGGCGCTGCTCTGCAAACCAATGTCCAAGTTAGTTGATTTTCGACTGATCTTTTTTCTCATCCGATCACCCACTGGGGCATGTCTGCCTTAAAGTTGTATAGGTCTTCCACTTGAGTCAACTTGGATAGAGTTGATTGAGTTTTTGAACCAGTGGGGGCACGCTGAGTGCACCCACTGGGTGTAGTCCCCAAGACCATAGTTGACTGCGGGCAGTCGACTGTGGTCTGAGAATCTGAATTTTCTCACTCAGCCTGGGTGGACCATGCCGAGTGAAACCTGAACCAGTGGGAGCACGCTAAGTGCACCCACTGGGTGTAGTCCCCGAGACCGTGGTTGACTGCGGGCAGTCGACTATGGTCTGAGAACAACTTTCTTCACCTTTTTTTATTTACGACTCGAGATGGGCAAACCATGCCGAGTGTTGAATCAAACCAGTGGGGGCATGCTAAGTGCACCCACTGGGTGTAGTCCCCGAGACTACCATTGAATGTTTGATTCGGCGATAGTCTTAGAGTAACTTTCACTGTGATGTTATTTTGTTTCTGTCGACTGATATGTCTTATATGTTGACTGCAGAAATCTTGTGATCTTGGGGCTCAAGTTTCTACACTGAACAAGCAGCAAATCAGCCTCAATCTTGATCTAGAACTGGGCAAGAAGAACTTCAAGACTGCTCATGGTGAAGTAGCTTCCATGGGAGGTAACCAATCATCAACTGTGCATCTTACGGCTAGCACTTTTCCGTGTGTTTTTTAGTCACTTTGAACCGGGTGACTTCACTCGAACAGATGTGCTTAGTGAAAACCGTCAACTCCAAGCTCGTTTGAAGAATGTTGTTTCTTTAGAGAAAATGAAGTAGGCTCTGGAGAAGAAGGATCTGGATCTTGCTGCTGCCCAGAAGGAGGCGCGAGAGAAAACGACACTTGCTGACAAGAAGCTTGCTTTAGTCAGCAAGTTATAAGAAGAGAACTCCAAACTGAGGACAGCTATCTCTAATGCCAATCGGGAGGTCGAGCAACTGAAGAAAGACAAGGACAAGCTGACTAACGAGATTGGAAACCTCAAGGCTAAGAAGGGCGAGTTAGAATCTTATCTGGGCCAGCTTGCTACAAAACTGGTCTTAAAGCTTGAAGGTATTGCTGTTCGAATGACTTGTTGACGTCGATTGATAGATCTTACTATATTGTCGACTCACTATTTACTCGACTGCGCAGAACTTTGCCAGGACTTTGAAGCAGAAACTGGGCGGGTCGAGACGGATCTCGATCCCATAAACTGTCCAATCAAAGATGACGTCGCGATGAATGTGCTGCAGTTGGAATTCCCTATGGATAGCACAGTTGCTTATCTTGCCCGTCTGAAGGCGGCGATGACTCAGGTTGATGCTGAACTCTGGCCTCAGGCGGAACTGTCTCAAGACATCGAGTCTCTGATGGATCGGCTGAATCAAATGCATGGCCGAGTGCAAGAATGGAAGAAGTCATCTGCTCGCTGCGGCGCTGATGTCGCCCTATCACTGGTCCGAGTGCACTACAAGGATGTCAAAGAAGACAAGCCGGCGGGGCTCAAGGTTGCCAACACCAAAAAGCACACTTTCCAATCCTTCATGGATACTTTCCTTGACGCCGCCACTCGCATCGCAGACAGCATAGACCTTGACAGTTTCTGCGATCCAGCCAGTCCTTCTCCTGACGAGTGATCAAAAAACATTATGCTTCACCTTTATTTGCCTCTGAATGTCGAGTGATCGTGTAATCGTTAAACTCCTTCGGGCTTGATGTCCGAGTACTTTAATCCGTGGTCTGGAACCTTAGGATTTGTCTGAACTTGGTTTATCTTTGGATATGCTTGTGTTTGCCTTTGAGTGGAACTTGTTCTTCACTCGGAGTAGTCTTTGAACTTGTGTTGCAGCTCTGAGGGGAAGGTCACAGTCGACCTGCACCTCATCATCCTTGCGGATCAGGATGGAGCGCATGTTGTACTTGTGGCGCAGCTCTGAGGAGAAGATCGCAGTCGACCTGCACCTCGTCGTCCTTGCGGATCGGGATGGAGCGTGCGTTGTACTTGTGGCATAGCTCTGAGGACAGGGTCACAGTTGACCTGCACCTCGTCGTCCTTGCGGATCAGGATGGAGCGCACGTTGTATTTCTGGCGCAGCTCCGAAGAGAGGGTTCCAGTTGACCTGCACCTCGTCGTCCTTGCGGACAGGGATGTGTTTCAAACTTAGGCGAGTGATAGACTGCAGCTAAGCCTCCGAGTGAGAGGATTGCTCACCACTCGGTAGGATTTTCAAACTTAGGCGAGTACTGGACCACAGCTAAGCCTCCGAGTGTGAGGGTTGTTCACCACTCGGTAGGATTTTTCAAATTTTAGGCGAGTACTGGATTACAGCTAAGCCCCCGAGTGTGAGGGTTGCTCACCACTCGGTAGGATTGTTAAACTTAGATGAGTACTGGACTGCAGCTAAGCCCCCGAGTGTGAGGATTGCTCACCACTCGGTAGGATTTTTTAAACTTAGGCGAGTACTGGACTGCAGCTAAGCCCCCGAGTGAGAGGCTTGCTCACCACTCGGTAGGATTTTTTAAACTTTGGCGAGTACTGGATTGCAGCTAAGCCCCCTAGTGTGAGGATTGCTCACCACTCGGTAGGATTTTTTAAACTTAGGCGAGTACTCCACTACAGCTAAGCACCCGAGTGAGGGGCTTGCTCACCACTCGGTAGGATTTTTCAAACTTAGTCGAGTACTGGACTGCAGCTAAGCCCCCGAGTGAGAGGATTGCTCACCACTCGGTAGGATTTTTTAAACTTAGGCGAGTACTAGACTGCAGCTAAGCCCCCGTGTCGGTGTAAAACCGGCGGATCTCGGGTAGGGGTCCCGAACTGTGCGTCTAGGCCGGATGGTAACAGGAGGCAGAGGGACACGAAGTTTTACCCAGGTTCGGGCCCTCTTGATGGAGGTAAAACCCTACGTCCTGCTTGATTAATATTGATGATATGGGTGTTACAAGAGTAGATCTACCACGAGATCAGAGAGGCTAAACCCTAGAAGCTAGCCTATGGTATGATTGTATGTTGTGATTGTTGTCCTACGGACTAAAACCCTTCGGTTTATATAGACACCGGAGAGGGTTAGGGTTACACAAGGTCGGTTACAAAGGAGGAGATATCCATATACGTATTGCCTAGCTTGCCTTCCACGCCAAGTAGAGTCCCATTGGACACGAGACGAAGTCTTCAATCTTGTATCTTCATAGTCTAACAGTCCGGCCAATGGAGATAGTCCGGCTGTCCGGAGACCCCCTAATCCAGGACTCCCTCAGTAGCCCCTGAACCAGGCTTCAATGACGATGAGTCCGGCGCGCAGTTGTCTTCGGCATTGCAAGGCGGGTTCCTTCTCCGAATACGTCATAGAAGAATTTGAATACGAGGATAGTGTCCGACCCTGCAAAATAAGTTCCACATTCCACCGTAGAGAGAATAATGTTTTCGCAGATCTAATTTGCTGGCTTGTTTTGGCAGCATGACGTTACGTCATGGCCCGGTGATTATTCGAACCGTTTCTTTTAACCAGCTCCACACATAACGCGAGGCGGTTTCGTGACACGTCTTGCCGAAGCGGAGATCGTGTTCCCCCAATTACGGGATTCTCATTAATGCGGTCGTGGGTAACCCAACCGTGTCTAGGACTCCTAGATTATAGGCAAGTCCTAAACGGCTACGGAGAGGACGCTTGATATTCACCCTCTTTATAAAGGGACGGGTTTTTGCTTTTTCCCTCTCCGTGCTCAATCGAACCCTTCCTCTGCCTCGAGTTCTAACACCCAAAGCCCAGGTTAGGTGCTCCAGATCTTCAATCATGTCCGGATCCAGCCTTCAAGGCCGATGGATCCTCCTCTGTACGGAAGAGGACATTAAGAAGTTGAGGGAGGCCAGATACCTGACCGCCGAGGTTTCGCATCGGCTGCCTGCTCGAGGGCAGGTCGTCCCTACTCCCGAACCCAACGAGAACGTTGTGTTCGTCTCCCACTTCCTCCGAGGTCTAGGCCTCACTCTGGATCCCTTTCGTCAGGGGCTTGATGTTCTATTACGGGCTAGATTTCCACGATCTAGCTCCGGACTCCTTTCTCCACATCACGACATTTATTGTCGTGTGTGAGGCCTTCCTCCGTGTGACCCCTCACTTCGGCCTGTGGCTCAAGACCTTTGAAGTAACACCGAAGATGATCGAGGGGCAACATGCAGCGTGCGGAGGTGCATCAATAGGCAAGATGGCAGGAGCCCATGGCCGAAAGGTTCCTTTCCAGAGGTGTCCGAATTATGGCAACGGGAGTGGTTTTACGTCACGGCTCCCAGAAGTGCCAAGTGGGCGGCTGCCCCCGCTTTCCGCCGGGCCCCCCACCACAACTGATGTCATGGATTAGCAGGGGTCTGAGCTGGGGTCCAGCCAAGGACGTGCCTATACTGCAAAGCCGCATCCGAGATCTCTTCGAGGGAGATTTTAATTTGGTTGCGGTAATACAAGTTATGCTGGTTCGTCAAGTCCAGCCTTGCAAACGGCCCCTGCGCTTGTGGGAGTTCAACCCAGAGGGACCACGTGCCATTCAAAGTTTCCTCGGCCTGACGCACGAGGAGATGTACAAGTCATTCTTCGGACCTCAAGTGGAATGTCCGGATATCACCGAGGACGTGGGCCTGAGCAGTAACCGCCGCCGAACAAGTAAGAAATCCTCTAGCCGAACACGCTGTCTTTTATTCGAAGTTATTTCTGAGAGTTCGCTTTTTGACCAGGACTGGCTAACAAAGGCGAAGATGATTCGGTGTTTGGCCCCCCTCCTGAGGGTTTGGAAAATCCGGTATTGGAGAAGATGCTCGAGGTCGCACCTTGCCCGGAGCCCTTGAAGGAAGATACCGAGGGAGATAATACGGGCGGACGCGGGCCCCCATCGCTATCCGCTCCAACCGAGGGAACGAGCGTCTCCACGAAGGAGGACGATCGGGGGAGGAAAAGGACTGCTTCCGAGGATCCGGAAGCCGAAGCCTCCAAACGGGAGAAGAGGTCTCCCACTGAGGGTCCTGCCTTGGGGGTGCTTTTGCCGCACAGAGTCCGGGGGGATCAGCCCTCCAACGAGTCGTAAGTGATCCAAAATATTAATGTAAGGGTATGCTATCTTTTTCCTCTGAGAAAATAACCACCGCATATATCTTGCAGTTCGGGCCTCAGCCCCTCTCAAATGAGCTCGTCTTCGGGGGATCTTCTTCCAGAGATGATGGAGAGCGAAAACGCCTCCCCCGGACTCCTCGCTCCAGAAGCGGGCGACCCCGAAGTGTCGTCGCGGAGGGCCTCTCCGGATCCGGTGAGGCCAGAAGATAATCCCGTAGACCCCCAAAGTCCCCAGTGTCCGGCTCCGAAGAGAGCATACGAAAGAGTCCGGCACCGTCTGGTGTGCGGTCGGACGTTCTGAGGGAGTTGGTGGGGCGAGCGGCCATCTCAGAAGAGCACCGTATGCTGATGGGTACGGTGATGGAGAGAATCTCGTCCGCTGAAAGCGGATTACATGAAGCCTTTATGAGTCTATTGACAGGCTTTGAGGTATGTGAGATAATATGTGATAGTACTGCACATGTTATAGTAGTGTGCGTCGAGAACGGCGGCGAACAGAGGATCATATTCCCAGGCAATAACCAAACTGCCTCTATGTGCAGGTGGTGGAAGCTCCGGTGGCTAGCCGGACTAGGGAGTTTGCCCAATTAAAACGGCAACTGGATGCGGCAGACGCCGACATCGAGCTTGTTAACAAGAGGCTTGACGAGGCACAGGGTAAGTGTTATTATCCGGTGAACGCCACATAGTAAGAGCAGCATAATGCCAGTATCTTTAATATGTTGTGACTGCAGATGGAGCTGCCACCGTGGAAGCCTTGCGGGCGGAACTTGCCCGAGCCAAGGAACAAGCGAGGATTAGTAATGCGGCTGCTTTGAAGGCGGCCGAAGAGTTGAAAGCCGAGAAGGCCGCACATTGCGAGAGCCAGGAGAAGATGGCCAAGATGGCCGTAGAGAATTAAAAGACACTGCCGACCGTTGCCGGTTCCTTGAAAAAGAAAACCGAGCGAAGGCAACGGACCTTGAGAAGGCCGCGCGGCGGACAAAGACACCCGTTCTGCTATGAGAGCGAAGAAGGAGGAGCTGCGGGAAGCCGGGGATATTGCGGCTGGGAAACCCTTCATGTTACGGAGGAAGTTCGGAGATCCTCGGTATGCCCCTCTGGATCGGCTGTGGAGTTCGGCAGATGCGTATATGGATTTGGCGGCGAGCGCTGCCGATGCGGCCAAGTACTTCCAAGGTCAGACAGATCGTGAAGTGGACAAGCTGTTCTGGACGCAATTCCACGTTCCAGAGCGTCCGCTTTCATTGACTGACCAGCTAGCCGAATGGGCCGAACTGAATAGGTTGTCCGGACTCGCCATGAGGTCTGTTGTGGATCAGCTATGGCCGGAAAAGCCAAAGCCGAACAGCTATTTCAGCTTAGTGCAGCAGTTCCTTGGTGCGGTGCCGCGCATTAATGCGATGAAGAGGTCGGCGTGCATAGAAGGCTCGCGGATGGCCCTTGCCCGTGTTAAAGCATACTGGGCGGAGATGGACGCTACCACTGTTGCGGCGCAGGGTTCGGCCATAGGCCGAGTGGCTGCCGAGCACTATTTCGAGGAGGTTCTCGAGGGTGCTCGTTTGATAGAGGCCCAGTGCTCGAAGAAAATGTATGTGGTTTTGATAATTGATGACAACATATCTCTTGTTGGACTAACACTTCTATCTAGCATGTTTCAGTAAGTTCAACAATGGAGTGGCATGGACTAAAGTGGAACTCCTTCAAGATGCTAAGGAAAGGATTGGCTAAAGCTCAAGCTCAAGACTCTTCATTTTACATTTTAGTGATCCAAGATCACATTGAGTCCATAGGAAAAGCAATACTATCAAGGAGGGATGAGGTGTTGCTTAATGAGCCTCTTGCTTCATGTGCTTAATGATATGCTCCAAAAATCCTCAGCACTTTCCCACTTCCACATATGACCTAAACCCTAAGCCAAACTCGGTCCTACCGATTCTTCCTATCCGGCGCCACCGAGTTTCACTTGTCATTAGCCACTGCCAAACCCTAGCAATTCGGTTCTACCGATAAGGATCTCGGTCTCACCGAGATGGGATTGCAAAATCTCTGTTACCTATTGCAATATTCTCGGTCCCACCGAGATATGCAATCGGTCTCACCGAGATTGCAATGTAAATTCAGTGTTTCCTTTTTGTAACTTTTCGGTCTCACCGAAAGAGCAAATCGGTCCCACCGAGTTTGCCTGACCAACTCTCTGGTTAGCTAATTACCAAACTCGGTCTCACCGAGTTTGTGTAATCGGTCTCACCGAGATTACGTTATGCCCAAACCCTAACCATATCGGTCCTACCGAGTTGCATGTCAGTCCCACCGAAAATCTCTAACGGTCACTAGGTTTACATTTTCGGTCCGACCAGTTATTGATTCGGTCCCACAAGATTGGAAAACTGTGTAACGGTTGGATTTTGTGTGGAGGCTATATATATACCCCTCCACCTTCTTCTCATTAGTGAGAGAGAGCCATCAGAACACACACATCATTCCAACTCATTTGTTCTGAGAGAGAACCACCTACTCATGTGTTGAGACCAAGACATTCCATTCCTACCATATGAATCTTGATCTCTAGCCTTCCCAAGTTGCTTTCCACTCAAATATTCTTTCCACCAAATCCAAATCCTATGAGAGAGAGTTGAGTGTTGGGGAGACTATCATTTGAAGCACAAGAGCAAGGAGTTTATTACCTACACACCATTTGTTACTTCTTGGAGAGTGGTGTCTCCAAGATTGGCTAGGTGTCACTTGGGAGCCTCCGACAAGATTGTGGAGTTGAACCAAGGAGTTTGTAAGGGCAAGGAGATCGCCTACTTCGTGAAGATCTACCGCTAGTGAGGCAAGTCCTTCGTGGGCGATGGCCATGGTGGGATAGACAAGGTTGCTTCTTCGTGGACCCTTTGTGGGTGGTTGCTTCTTCGTGGACCCTTCGTGGGTGGAGCCCTTCGTGGACTCGCACAACCGTTGCCCTTGGGTGGAGCCCTATGTGGACTCTCGCAACCGTTACCCTTCGTGGGTTGAAGTCTCCATCAACGTGGATGTAGGATAGCACCACCTATCCGAACCACGGGAAAAACATTCGTGTCTCCAATTGCGTTTGAAATCTCCAAACCCTTCCCTTTACATTCTTGCAAGTTGCATGCTTTACATTCCGCTGCTCATATACTCTTTGAATGCTTGCTTGATATGTATTGTGTGTCTTGAATTTGTGCCTAAGCTTCACTTAAACCGAAAAAGCTTAAAAATTGCAACTTTAGCACAAAGTGTCTAATCACCCCCCTCTAGACACATCTACTTCTAGTTCCTACAAGTGGTATCAGAGCTTTGGTCTCCACTGCCTTGGTTTAATCACCATCGGAGGAAGATGGATGTGTCTACTATAGGGAGTCTTAGACATAGAGTGCCTATTCTTGATGGAAAGTATTTTCATGAGTGGAAAAATGAGATGCTTGTAATCTTCAATCAATATCATTTGAACAAGTATATTGCTAGCCCTTGTGCACCCCATATTGATCCCTTGCATCCTACCCTAGACGAAGATATTGACAGATTCGCAATCTTAGAACTATTGAGCTCATCATTAGAGGATTGCCCAAAGATTTGATTGATAGTTTGCCTACTCAAAATTGCGCCTATACTATATGGAAATTTCTTGAGGAACGGTTTCCCAATCACTCCTTGAAAACTTTGGATGAAATTCTCCATAAATCTATTGCCTTGAGTAAGATGAACTCTAGTGATCCTAGTTTTGGTAAATGTCTTCTTGAACTTGCCAATCTTAAGCATGCTAAAGGAGATGTTGGAATCATTAATGATATCATACTCAAAGCTATAAGAATTCATAAAAGTAACCACTTTGATCATTTATCTAATGAATTACCCTCTCTAGGAAATGATGAGTCACAAGATCATGATGAACATGAATATTATGATGATGATGATAGTGACTTCGATCTTGATGATGCAATGAGACATTTTGGTCTTATGGCAAATCTTCGGGGATATGAATCAGGAGGAAAGGAATGGGTTCTTGATAGTGGATGTACTGATCATATGACCGGAGATGAAGAGATGTTTCGTGAGCTTGCTGAAAACAACGGCCCTCGAAAATATGTCACCTTTGGTGATAATTCAAAGGGTAAAGTGGTTGGCCTTGGTAAGGTGGCCATCTCACATGATAGTTCCATTCAAAATGTCATGCTCGTTGAATCTCTTGGCTACAACTTACTTTCAGTATCTAGACTTGCTGATTTCAGTTTGAATGTCCTATTTACTGAGGTAGATTGCCAAGTATTTCGTTGAGACAATCATAAAATGGTCTTTACGGGTATGCGTAGAGGTGATCTTTACATTGTCGATTTCTCTAAAAAGGCACAACCTAAAACTTGCTTTGTTGCTAAATCCTCAAAAGGCTGGCTGTGGCATAGACGACTAGGTCACGTTGGCATGAGAAACCTTGACAAGCTTATTAAAGGAAATCATATCCTTAGAGTTAACGATGTCATATTTGATAAGGATAGACTTTGCAGTGCTTGTCAAGCAGGTAAACAGGTTGGAGGAAGACATCCCGTGAAGAACATCATGACCACAAGGAGGCCACTTGAGCTGCTTCACATGGATCTTTTTGGTCCCAATGCCTACAAGACGGTGGAAATTCTTTTGGTCTAGTTATAGTTGATGATTTTTCAAGATTTACGTGGGTGTTCTTTCTTAATGACAAATCGCAAGTCCAGAAGATCTTCAGAAACTTCGCTAGGAAAGCCCAAAATTAGTTTGATGTGAAGATCAAGAAGGTTCGGAGTGACAACGGAACGGAGTTCAAGAACGCAAATGTGGACACCTTTCTTGAAGAAGAAGGGATTTCACACGAGTTCTCGGCTACATACACACCTCAACAAAATGGAGTTGTTGAGAGGAAGAACCGGACGCTCATCGAAATGGCAAGAACAATGCTTGATGAATACAAGACGCCAAAGCACTTTTGGGCAGAAGCAATTGAGACAGCTTGTCACGCAACAAATCGCTTATATCTTCACAAGCTACTCGGCAAGACGGCATACGAGCTCCTCACCGGTAACAAGCCTCAAGTTGGATACTTTCGAGTATTTGGCTCAAAGTGCTACATTCTTGATAAGCATCGTCGTTCAAAGTTTGCTCCTAAATCTCATGAAGGTTTTCTACTTGGTTATGGCTCAAACTCTCACACTTACCGTGTCTACAACAATTTCACCCGAAAGGTTGAAGAGACGGTAGATGTGAAGTTTGATGAATCTAATGGCTCGCAAGTAGAGCAACTGCCAATTGATGTAGGAGACAAAGACCCTTCAGAAGCAATTCAAGATTTATCCATTGGCAAAATTCGTCCAACGGAGGTGAAGGAGAGTACTTCATCCGTCCAAGTGGAAGCTTCTACTTCACGACAAGGTGAACCAAGAATCGACACGGAAGCATCCACAAGTGGGCCACACCAAGATGAAGAAAACGAGGAAGTACGTCAAGATGAACATCAACAACCTCCTTCTCCACCACAACAAGAGAACGACGACGTCAACAATGAAGAAGGCCAAGAAGAAGAACAAGATGAAGAAGATGCTCAACAAAGACCCAAGCAAAAGCTCTCACGAGTTCGAGCAAGAATTGCCAAAGATCATCCCGTCGAGCAAATCCTCAATGATATACAAACCGGGAGAATCACTCGCTCAAAAACTCGTTTAGCTAACTTTTGTGAAAACTATTCATTCATCTCTAGCATTGAACCAATGAAGGTTGAAGAAGCATTGGAAGATCCGGATTGGATAAACGCTATGCATGAAGAGCTACATAATTTTGAGAGAAACCAAGTTTGGACATTGGTTGAGAAGCCCGACAACAACCACAACATCATTGGTACCAAATGGGTGTTTCGCAACAAGCAAGATGAAGATGGACAAGTGGTTCGCAACAAAGCACGTCTCGTCGCCCAAGGATACACACAAGTCGAAGGTATGGACTATGGTGAGACATATGCTCCCGTTGCTAGACTTGAGTCCATTCGCATCTTACTTGCCTATGCTAATCACCATAATATCACCTTGTACCAAATGGACATTAAAAGTGCTTTTCTAAATGGAGAAATAGAGGAGGAAGTTTATGTCAAACAACCTCCCGGCTTTGTCAATCCTAAGAAACCAAATCATGTTTACAAACTTCACAAAGCTCTTTATGGTCTTAAACAAGCTCCTAGAGCATGGTATAAATGCTTGACCAAGTTCCTTACTACAAGTGGTTTTGAAATTGGTAAAATTGATTCTACTCTTTTTACTAAAAGGGTTAATGGAGAACTATTTGTATGCCAAATTTATGTTGATGATATCATATTTGGTTCAACTAACCCTCTCTTTAGTGAAAAGTTTGGAAAGCTAATGTCAGAGAAGTTTGAGATGTCTATGATGAGTGAACTCAAATTCTTTCTCGGTTTGCAAATCAAGCAAACTAAGGAAGGTACATTTGTCTCTCAAACAAAGTACACCAAGGACTTATTCAAGAAGTTCAATATGCAAGAATGCAAAGGTATGTCTACACCCATGCCTACTAGTGGACATAATGATTTGACCAAAGATGGTGAACCTGTTGATCAAAAGGTTTATCGCTCTATGATTGGTTCATTGTTATACCTATGTGCTTCACGTCCCGATATTATGCTAAGTGTGTGCATGTGTGCACGATATCAAGCTGCTCCTAAAGATTGTCATCTTAAGGCTGTGAAAAGGATAGTGAGATATTTAATCCATACACCAAATTTTGGCATTTGGTATCCTAAGAGGTCTTCTTTTGATCTTGTTGGCTATTCTGACTCGGATTATGCCGGAGACAAGGTTGATAGAAAGTCCACTTCGGGTACTTGTCAATTTCTTGGCAGATCTCTTGTGTCTTGGTCTTCCAAGAAACAAAACTCGGTATCCTTATCCACCGCCGAAGCGGAATACATTGCCGCTGGTTCATGTTGTGCTCAATTACTTTGGATGACCCAAACTCTTAAAGATTATGGGATTTATGTGAAACATGTTCCACTGCTTTGTGACAATGAAAGTGCTATCAAAATTGGTCATAATCCTGTACAACATTCTCGAACTAAGCATATTGAAGTTCGTCATCATTTCATTCGAGATCATGTTGCTAAGGGTGACATCAATCTTAAGCATGTTCGCACCGACAAGCAATTAGCGGATATATTTACTAAACCACTTGATGAGAAAGTGTTTTGCAGGTTGAGAGGAGAATTGAACATCATTGATGCTTCGAACTTGGAGTAGAAACTCCATTGGATACATGCAAGACATGAGCTTATGACTAATCCATGATATATCTCTTATGATAACTATCTTATGTCTTGGATATATTTGCACCTTGCATGTTGTCTAACCCATGTAGGTGCTTGGTTGAATCTAATTCCATGAGATTGCGACTCACTCACATCTTGAGCAATCTCTACATCACCAAGACTCTACACAATAGTGGTTGAAGACAAGGAAGCACAAAACCATTCAAACATATCCTTTGACAAATTCTATGTTAAGCTTCATGATTGTCATTTTTGGATACACAAGTGCTCTTCCTTGCAAGAACTAACCCATGTAGGTAGATGAACTCAAACTCCAAGTGGTGCTCCCAACTCTTGATGAGCTACATCAACCTTGAGCACCCACACAAGTTCAACTACATGAGCAAGAACCACACCACCACCCAAGGTATGTTATTCCATCTTAGAGAAGCTTTACTCCAAGACATGAGTCAAAGCAACTCAACAAGATGTGAATACATCAAGATGCTTAAACGAAAAATGGTAACCCCATTTTGAGCTTAAACGATGAGTATGACCTATGATCAAGTGTTCTCACTTGACTCCTAAGTCAATATACTCTAACATAGGTGACTATGTCACCGCCCAATTCTAGATGAAGTTCTCTTGTGTTCTTTCTGAGTTATTGCATTTGTCCCTTGCATATTTGTTTCCTTCTTTTTCAACAAAAACAAAAACAAAAACTTCATCTAGAACTACTTTCACTCTTTTTTTTGATTTTTGTTCTGCATATTTCTGCATCAAATTCCTTGCAAATCTTTCAGCTAATTCATCGCAAATCTTTGTGAGATCTTACTTGACTAGTGAGCTGAGGTGACAAGTGTTTTCTCTGTGATGAACTCGGTTTCACCGAATATATTCTCGGTCCAACCGAATCCCTTCGGTACTACCGAAACATGCCACTCGGTGCCACCGATTTCAAACAGGAAAAACAGTTTGCCACATTCTATATTTCTTCTGATCCAGCTCCACTCAATGAATCTTGTCCTCTACAAGCATCACAATTTTATCCTCTGCTTTGTGCTGAATCTCAAGGACCAAACCTATTCGACGGATTCCAGGAAAAACCTTCTTGGAAATTGATGTCAAAGGGGGAGAGAGAGATCACATCAAAGCTTGTAGGAGAGAGAGATCACATCAAGGGAGAGAAACAGTCTCAAGGACCAAACCTACAAGAGAGAAAGTATTAAGGGGGAGAGAGAGACCTCAAGGGGGAGAGAAAGTACTCGAGGATCCCAGATGCTTGATGTTCAAGAGGAGAGATGCCACATGTCTTTTTGGGGGAAAGACATGTTCATATAAACTCATTTGAATTAAGTTCTATTCATATCCTTCAGCTCTGATTTTCTGTTTCCTATCTTCTCCCAATATCCCATGTAAGATTCAGGGGGAGCAAGACACCTAAGGGAAAGAAATCAGTCAAATTCATTGCATATCTTTATTCTTGGGGACATGTTGAATCCAATGTGGTACCTTGTACTCACTCTCTACATGTCATCCCAGTCTTGGTATTCTTGTGGTTTCTTTTGTTTGCTCTGGCTAGTGGACGTACCTGTGTTATCTAACCTTGTTTGTGCAGGTTCATTCCATCCTAAGCCAACTCGAGACCACAAGGTAAGTATATGCATCAAAATCATGAGTATGAGGAGTTCTTGCTTATGTACATACTGTTTGCAAGAAGGACTCATGAGCATGAAGGTATTTTCCTTGATAATCTTTTGCTCTGATGCATATGGCCAAGATACATGTAACACATTGCCTACTCTGTCATGTTATGCTCTCACATGCCTCTATATTTCATATTTACATGAGTGCATACATGTAGGGGGAGCCTATGCTTGCTACATGTTCTTCCAAAGCTTTACTTGTTGTTCTTTATATCTTTATCTAAAGCTTTGATGTATGTTGCCATCAATTACCAAAAAGGGGGAGATTGAAAGCACAAGTGCTCCCTAGGTGGTTTTGATAATTGATGACAACATATCTCTTGTTGGACTAACACTTCTATCTAGCATGTTTCAGATAAGTTCAACAATGGAGTGGCATGAGTAAAGTGGAACCCTCAAAATGCTAAGGACAAAGGATTGGCTCAAGCTCAAAAGCTCAAGACTCTTCATTTTATATTTTAGTGATCCAAGATCACATTGAGTCTTTAGGAAAAGCCAATACTATCAAGGAGGGATGAGGTGTTGCTTAATGAGCCTCTTGCTTCATGTGCTTAGTGATATGCTCCAAAACCCTCAACCTTCCCATATCCACATATGACCTAAACCTAAGCCAAACTCGGTCCTACCGATTCTTCCTATCCGGCGCCACCGAGTTTCACTTGTCATTAGCCACTGCCAAACCCTAGCAATTCGGTTCTACCGATAAGGATCTCGGTCTCACCGAGATGGGGTTGCAAACTCTCTGTTTCCCTTTCGTAACTTTTCGGTCTCACCGAAAAGAGCGAATCGGTCCCACCGAGATTGCAATGTAAACTCAGTGTTTCCCTTTGTAACTTTTCGGTCTCACCGAGTTCCACTCGGTCTCACCGAAAGAGCAAATCGGTCCCACCGAGTTTACCTGACCAACTCTCTGGTTAGCTAATTACCAAATTCAGTCTCACCGAGTTTGTGTAATCGGTCTCACCGAGATTACGTTATGCCCAAACCCTAACCGAATCGGTCCTACCGAGTTGCATGTCAGTCCCACCGAAATTCCTAACGGTCACTAGGTTTACTACTTCGGTCAGACCGAGTTTATTTATTCGGTCCCACCGAGATTGGAAAACTGTGTAACGGTTGGATTTTGTGTGGAGGCTATATATACCCCTCCACCTCCTTCTCATTCGATGAGAGAGCCATCAGAACACACACACCATTCCTACTCATATGTTCTGAGAGAAAACCACCTACTCATGTGTTGAGATCAAGACATTCCATTCCTACCATATGAATCTTGATCTCTAGCCTTCCCAAGTTGCTTTCCACTCAAATCTTCTTTCCACCAAATCCAAATCCTATGAGAGAGAGTTGAGTGTTGGGGAGACTATCATTTGAAGCACAAGAGCAAGGAGTTCATTACCTACACACCATTTGTTACTTCTTGGAGAGTGGTGTCTCCTAGATTGGCTAGGTGTCACTTGGGAGCCTCCGACAAGATTGTGGAGTTGAACCAAGGAGTTTGTAAGGGCAAGGAGATCGCCTACTTCGTGAAGATCTACCGCTAGTGAGGCAAGTCCTTCGTGGGCGATGGCCATGGTGGGATAGACAAGGTTGCTTCTTCGTGGACCCTTTGTGGGTGGTTGCTTCTTCGTGGACCCTTCGTGGGTGGAGTCCTTCGTGGACTCGCGCAACCGTTGCCCTTGGGTGGAGCCCTGTGTGGACTCGCACAACCGTTACCCTTCGTGGGTTGAAGTCTCCATCAACGTGGATGTAGGATAGCACCACCTATCCGAACCACGGGAAAAACATCCGTGTCTCCAATTGCGTTTGAAATCTCCAAACCCTTCCCTTTACATTCCTGCAAATTGCATGCTTTACATTCCGCTGCTCATATACTCTTTGCATGCTTGCTTGATATGTATTGTGTGTGTTGAAATTGTGCCTAAACTCCACTTAAACCAAAAAAGCTTAAAAATTGCAACTTTAGCACTATGTGTCTAATCACCCCCCTCTAGACACATCTACTTCTAGATCCTATAGACGCGCAGCCGGAGCACGCCCCCCGGCCGCAGCAATCCGCCCGTCGCTGTGCTGAAGATCGCCTCCACGGCCGCGGGGAGCCACCGTGGTGGCCACAGGATGTTTACGTGGGCGCCCTCGGCCGCGCTTGGGTGGGTAGAGGCGGGCTCAACCTGGTGAGCCTTCCCCTTCTCTGCGGCCGAGAACCTCCTTGACGGGGCCATGAAGAAAAGGAGAAGCAAGGAGGGATGAACTGGAAGGGCGCGCGCTCTGCACTTATAACTGGCGATGGCCAACCAACGGCCCCCACGATCGCAGGTAATTATGACCCGCTTTGCATGCAGGGACTTGTCCAATCCGTGCAGTTGCCGAGGCGCCATGGGGAAGTGGAGGCGCCCACGTCCAATCAACCGCCACGCGGCGCCCAAGGCCGCAGGCTGTTAGGGCCCGCGCGCTTCGCTCTTGCCCTTCCGCCTCCCTGCACGGCCAAGTCCGGGCGCGCCTTGGGCCCGGGGGCTACTGTCGGCGTTCTGGGAACGGGGGTCCCCAGACTTGCCTGCCTGCGGCCTGCGGCGTGGCTCAAAGGGGGGCCCAGCGCGGCCCATCTTCACCAACACAAACCCAAGACCCTCGCGAGGGGCCAAGCCTCGCGGGGCGGATGACGCGGAGCTTCCTCAGGCGCGGCCTCGTCAGGCTGGCTCACGAGGAGGCGGAGAGATCAAGGCGGGGTACCTCACGAGGTTGCCCGTGACGCAAGCCATGACGACCGGGGTGCCAGGCGGGTGCCAGCCCGCGCAGCGTCCTCCCCCTCTTTGGTGCAAAGGGGGCAAGCGCAGCCACGGAGTACCGAGGCATCAGGCAAAGGTTGCCATTTCGGTGCAACGAGACCAAGACCAGGAGACTACGAGACGGAGGTCACCGTGGAGCCCAAGACGGCGTCATCACCAGAGCTTTGCGCAGGCGAAGACTACTTTTGTCAGGATAGTTTACTAGCTGTCCCCCTTCAAATTAGCCCGCCATTGTTGGCTCCCTTCCCGCTCGATATTTGGGAAGAGGACCAGGGCCTCTATAAATAGGACCAGCCACCCACAGAGCAAGGGGAGACAAGAGGAAGAGGCAGAGGAGAGAAAGAGAGAGAGAAGATCAGAAGAAGAGAGAGAGAGAGAGAGAGGGGTGACTGAACTCCTCCTAGCAGTTCATCCCCTCAGCTAAGAACAGACCCTCGCGAGGTTGTTCTTCCTTGTATTGTTCATCATCATCAGTCCAAGAAGGCAATCCACCACACCACACACTGGAGTAGGGTATTACACCACAACGGTGGCCCGAACCAGTATAAACCATGTGTCTCTTGCGTTGTTCTTTCCTTAGTTCAGATCCTAGCAAGGTGGGGGTGCAGGTAGGTAGGAGGCGAAATCTCCGCGCGCACCCCAGTGTTCGAACCTCAAGGGTCTGCCGGAACCCGAAATCCGACAAAGGACGATTCACTTCGCATGTGCAATGACTTCAAACATATCAATCGGGCCTGCCCGAAAGATCATTTTCCTCTCCCCCGCATCGACCAAATCGTCGACTCAACTGCGGGTTGTGAGCGTTTGTCTTTTTTGGACGCCTATTCTGGGTACCATCAGATCCGACTATATGGACCTGATGAGATAAAAACGGCTTTCATCACTCTATTCGGATGCTTCTGTTGTGTCACCATGCCATTCGGCTTGAAGAACGTCGGAGCCATTCATGAGGATGATCCAGAAGTGTTTGCTCACTTAAATCAGTCGGAATGTGGAAGCATACATGGATGACATTGTGGTCAAGTCACATAAAGGTTCCGACCTGCTGGCTGACCTTGCTGAAACCTTTGCCAATCTCAGAAGATATGATATCAAGCTTAATCCATCAAAGTGCACATTCGGAGTTCCTGGCGGAAAGTTACTCGGTTTCCTCGTTTCCGAACGAGGGATCGACGCTAACCCAGAGAAAGTTGGTGCTATACTTCGGATGAAACGCCCTGTGCGTGTGCACGATGTCCAGAAGCTTACTGGTTGTTTGGCCGCCTTGAGTCGATTCATTTCTCGCCTCGGTGAAAAGGCATTGCCTCTTTACCGATGATGAAGTCTGATAAGTTCGAGTGGACTCCCGAAGCTGATGCAGCGTTTGCAGAGCTCAAAGCCCTGCTTTCCACCCAGCCGGTGCTTGCTGCACCCAATCAGCAAAGAGCCTTTACTGCTTTATATTGCAGCCACTGGACAAGTTGTCAGTACAGTACTCACGGTCGAGCGGAGAAGAAGGAAAAGCCTATAAAGTTCAGCGCCCAGTATATTATGTTTCTGAAGTTCTGACTCCGTCGAAAATATATCCACATTATCAGAAGCTTGTTTATGGGATTTACATGACCACGAAGAAGGTTGCACACTATTTCTCTGATCATTCCATTACAGTCGTCAGCGACGCTCCATTATCAGAGATTCTGAACAACAGAGATGCAACTGGTCGAGTGGCAAAGTGGGCGATTGAACTCCTTCCCCTGGACATCAAATTTGAGGCAAAGAAAGCTATCAAGTCCCAAGCAATAGCTGATTTCCTCGCCGAGTGGATCGAACAGCAACTTCCGGCCCAAATTCACTCGGAGCATTGGACCATGTTCTTCGATGGGTCCAAGATGCTGAATGGTTCCGGTGCTGGGTGTTGGTATCCCCCCGTGGTGACAAACTCAGTATGTCTCCAGATTCACTTTGATTCCTCCAACAATGAAGCTGAATATGAAGCACTTCTGTGGGTTGCGATGGCCATTTCACTCGGCGTCCGTCGCCTCAATGGTCTATGGCGACTCAGATTTGGTGGTCAATCAAGTGATGAAGGAGTGGGATGTCAGAAGCCCAGCTATGACTGGTTATTGCAATGCAGTGAGAAAGTTAGAAAAGAGGTTTGAGGGGTTAGAGCTCCATCACATCCCTTGACTGAAAAATCAAGCAGCGATGATCTGGCAAAGATAGGCTCCAAGAGAGAAGCCATTCCCAGCAATGTGTTCCTGGAGCATATTCATACACCTTCAGTTCAAGAAGATCCCTTCACTGAAGAGCCCCCACAGCCGAAGAGTGCCACCGATCCGACTGAAATCGAGGTATTCCAGCCGTGGTCGATTGATCATGGAGGTTTTGGTCATCACCCCCGATTGGACAGTACCATATATCGCATACATTCTTAGAAAGGAACTCCCAGAAGATGAAGAAGAGGCTCGACAGATCGTCCGTCGATCTAGCCTTTACTGTGATAAGAGGACAGTTGTTCAGAGAAAGTGTGACTGGAGTTTGCCAGAAATGCATAACACCTGAAGAAGGTCGAGTGATCCTCAATGACATCCACTCGGGGACCTGTGGTCACCATGCGTCCTCTCGGACCATTGTGGCCAAAGCATACCGAGCGGATTTTACTGGCCACAGGCAAATGAGATGGCAAAAGAAATAGTCGACAAATGTGAAGGTTGCCAGTTTTACTCCAACATGTCTCACAAGCCTGCGTCGGCCCTGAAGACCATTCCACTCGTCTGGCCCTTTGCTGTTTGGGGATTGGATATGGTTGGACCTCTGAGGACTGGTAGGAGTGGATTCACTCATGTGCTTGTAGCAGTCGACAAGTTCACCAAATGGATTGAGGCCAAGCCTATCAAGAACCTTGAAGCCAGTACTGCTGTCAGCTTCATCAGAGAGTTAACATTCAGATATGGTGTTCCACACAGCATCATCACTGACACAGGGTCAAACTTCGATTCTGATGAGTTCAGACATTTCTGTCT
>NC_053025.1:265786713-265841279 GCF_003073215.2 Triticum urartu | reverse complement strand
TGTTGGTAGGAATAATTTTGGTAACAACGCGTATAGAGGAAACTTTAATCCTATGTCGTTCCCTAGTAATTCCTCTAATTATTATGATAATTCCTACAACTTTAATAAGATGCCCTCTGAATTTGAGAATAGTGTTAAAGAGTTTATGAATTCGCAGAAGAATTTCAATGCTTTGCTTGAAGAAAAATTGCTTAAAGTTGATGAATTGGCTAGGAACGTTGATAGAATTTCTCTTGATGTTGATTCCTTGAAACTTAGATCTATTCCACCTAAGCATGATATCAATGAGTCTGTCAAATCCATGAGAATTTCCATTGATGAGTGCAAAGAAAGAACCGCTAGAATGCGTGCTAAGAAAGATTGCTTTATGAAAGCGTGTTCTTCTAATTTCTATGAGAATAAAGATGAGGATCTAATAGTTATTGATGTGTCCCCTATTAAATCTTTGTTTTGTAATATTAATCTTGATAATGATGGGACTGAAGATGAGTTACCTTTACCTAGAAGGCGTTCCAAAAATTCGGAGTTTTTAGATCTTGATGCAAAATTTGGTAGAAGTGGGATTGAAGAAGTTAAAACTTTAGATATCAATGAACCCACTATTTCATATTTCAAGATGATAATTGCTATTTAATAGATTGTATTTCCTTGTTGCAATCCGTGCTAAATTCTTCGCATGCTTATAGTCAAAATAATGCTTTTACTAAACATATCGTTGATGCTTTGATGCAATCTTACGAAGAAAAACTTGAGTTGGAAGTTTCTATCCCTAGAAAACTTTATGATGGGTGGGAACGTACTACTAAAATTAAAATTAAAGATCATGAGTGTTATGCTTTGTGTGATTTGGGTGCTAGTATTTCCACGATTCCGAAAACTTTGTGCGATTTGCTAGGTTTCCATGAACTTAATGATTGTTCTTTAAATTTGCACCTTGCGGATTCTACTATCAAAAAACCTATGGGAAGAATTAATGATGTTCTTATTGTTGCAAATAGGAATTATGTGCCTGTAGATTTTATCGTTCTTGATATAGATTGCAATCCTTCATGTCCTATTATTCTTGGTAGACCTTTTCTTAGAACGATTGTTGCAATTATTGATATGAAGGAAGGAAATATTAGATTCCAATTTCCGTTAAGAAAAGGCATGGAACACTTTCCTAGAAAGAAAATAAAATTACCATATGAATCTATCATGAGAGCCACTTATGGTTTGCCTACCAAAGATGGCAACACTTAGATCTGTCCTTGCTATTATGCCTTGCTAGGGGCGTTAAACGATAGCGCTTGTTGGCAGGCAACCCAATTTTACTATAGTTTTTTGCTTTTTGCTTCTGTTTAGGAATAAATAATATGTCTAGCCTCTGGTTAGATTCGTTTTTGTGTTTTAATTAGTGTTTGTGCCAAGTAAAACCGTTAGGATAACCTACGGTAATAGTTATTTGATTCTGCTGCAGAAAACAGAAACTTTGCATGCACGAGATTAGTTTTCATAAATCACAGGAACGTGCTTTTTAGTTGATTATTTTTCCTGTAGATCAATAAACAAATTATCTAGAACTTCCTAATTTGGTTGAATTTTTCACGTTCCAGAAGTTTGCGTTAGTAACAGATTACTACAGACTGTTCTGTTTTTGACAGATTCTATTTTTCGTGTGTTGTTTGCTTATTTTGATGAATCTATGGCTAGTAAAATAGTTTATAAACCATAGTGAAGTTGGAATACAGTAATTTTAACACCAATGTAAATAAAGAATGAGTTCATTACAGTACCTTGAAGTGGTGTTTTGTTTTCTTTCGCTAACGGAGCACATGAGATTTTCTGTTGAGTTTTGTGTTGTGAAGTTTTCAAGTTTTGGGTGGTACTGGGAGGCGCTACCTACCAGGTGCGCAGGTTCGTGAGGAGCCAGCCTGGCGTTGACCCGAACCTTCTTTGGTGGCGATCGCGTGGGCCAGTGACGGTCCAGAGGCTCGAGGACCCCGCGGAGGTGGTGCGTCACCGTGTCAATGAGGAGGACGCGCACGTCTGTCGCTACTTGTTTGCGTTGGAGCACAAGTTCTCCAATACCTGGCAGGTTCTCCAGGGATCTCACTGGATCTATGATCCTATGATGGTTCTTTCTCTTTGGGTGTCCACCGCCCGCGCCGATACCCGTCGTGCGCTAGGGTTTTAGTTGTATTAGTGATGTTATATGTATGATACTATTCTGGATGTATTAGTCATAATATTCGACGATGTACAGACGCATGAGATGATTTACTTTTGCTTATTGAATGCATGCTAATTTTAATACTTATTTATTTTACGATTTGGTTTTGCTTATTGAATGCTCATGTCAATATGAGTCCTATAAGATATTTTGAGTATCCTGGTAGTTGTCTTCGATCGGTTTTCAATTAATGTTTCAACTATGAACATAGGAAATGTCTGACAACGAAAAGGATTTCGGTATTTGCAAATACTGCGAAGACGAGCGCGGCTTGTGCGACAGAATCTTCCTAGATGATGATAGGCGCTTCAGCATCAAGCTGGATGTGAACTTCGAAGTGGATACAGTAAGTCACAACGACAAGTCTTTTTTCATAATTAAGCATGACATCTGCTTCAACTTATAATTTAATTTTTTACTATTCTACTAGCGTATCCCCTGCCATGCAAGAGTTTTTGTCTTGGATAAGATAGGTTTCAGTCATACTATGGAGGTAAAGAAATTTTACTTGATGACCGGCATGGTTATAGTTTCCATGCAAAATTATACAACACAGACGACTACACCTATTTTGGATGCAAAACTTGCCGAGCACTATGCAAGACTTATGCATTTGAGCCTGATATGGTTATCACCTTTGATATTTGTCCGGAAGATGATATTGAAGGTAATACCGACATCTGGGTCGATGTGCAGACGCCTTCAGTTATACCATTATGTGAGTTTCTCAACCATATTTATGTCTTTGCTATTTTTATTCAAAAATAGTTGACAACTAATTTCTATTGTCAGCTTATTTCCGTTCAAGCAAACATGTCCAGCGCTTGGTAGGATAGCATCTTGCTTACATAAGCTTGGGAACACATTAAGACAATAGTCATCCTACCATACAGTACTGAGAGTATTGCATCTCCAACAGAGTGGGTTAGTATAGTTACTCTCCTCAGTTCACCACTGACTTGTTTTCCCAGGTCCTACTTCACAGGATCTCCGATCACATAGGTTGGTTTACCACCATGGCAACTCATGTGGGTCTCATACCCATCTCCCTCGATGCACTATCTATCACAACACGTGATAGCCCTTTCGTAAAGAAATCTGCCAGATTCTTAACCGTATGGACATAGTCCAACGCTATCACTCCGGAGTTTCTTAATTTTCTGACAGCTTTTAATCTCATTCGTATGTGTTTGTTGGACTTCATGTTGTCCTTTGAACTCTTCACCTTGGTGATGACAGTCTGATTGTCACAGTTCATAAGGATAGCCGGAACCGGTTTGTCAACCAATGGCAAGTCCATCAAAAGATCTCGAAGCCATCCTGCTTCAACACCAGATGTGTCTAATGCTGTTAATTCTGCTTCCGTTGTCGATCTCGTTAAGATCGTTTGCTTGCAATACATCTAGGAAACAGCGCCACCTCCAAGAGTAAACATATATCCAGTTGTGGCCTTTGAGGGAGTCCTGGATTAGGGGTTGTCCGGATGGCCGGACTATACCATCAGCCGGACTCCTCGACTATGAAGATACAAAATTGAAGACTTTGTCCTGTGTCCGGAGGGGACTTTCCTTGGCGTGGAAGGCAAGCTTGGCGATGCGGATATTCAGATCTCCTACCATTGTAACCGACTTTGTGTAACCCTAACCCTCTCCGGTGTCTATATAAAGGAGGGTTTTAGTCCGTAGGACAAGACAACATACAACAATCATACCATAGGCTAGCTTCTAGGGTTTAGCCTCCTTGATCTCGTGGTAGATCTACTCTTGTACTACCCATATCATCAATATTAATCAAGCAGGACGTAAGGGTTTTACCTCCATCAAGAGGGCCCGAACCTGGGTAAAACTTCGTGTCCCTTGTCTCCTGTTACCATCCGCCTAGACGCACAGTTCGGGACCCCCTACCCGAGATCCGCCGGTTTTGACACCGACATTGGTGCTTTCATTGAGAGTTCCTCTGTGTCGTCACTTTTAGGCCCGATGGCTCTTTGATCATCAACAACGATGCAGTCCAGGGTGAGACTTTTCTCCCCAGACAAATCTTCGTCTTCGACGGCTTCGCACTGCGGGCCAATTCGCTTGGCCACCTGGAGCAGATCGAAAGCTATGCCCCTGGCCATCAGGTCAGATTGGGAAGTTTAAACTACACGGTATCTTTTGTGCGCAGCTCCACCGACCTACTTCTTCTTCCTATATATACCCATATACCCCGAAAACATCCAGGGGCACCACGAAACCCTATTTCCACTGTCGTAACCTTCTATACCCGTGAGTTCCCATCTTGGGGCCTTTTCCGGCGCTCCACCGGAGGGGGAATCGATCACGGAGAGCTTCTACATCAACACCATAGCCTCTTTGATGATGTGTGAGTAGTTTACCTCAGACCTTCGGGTCCATAGTTATTAGCTAGATGGCTTCTTCTCTCTTTGGATCTCAATACAAAGTTCTCCTCGATCTTCTTGGAGATCTATTTGATGTAACTCTTTTTGCGGTGTGTTTGTCGAGATCCGATGAATTGTGGGTTTATGATCAAGATTATCTATGAACAATATTTGAATCCCCTCTGAATTCTTTTATGTATGATTTGTTATCTTTGTAAGTCTCTTCGAATTATTAGTTTGGTTTGGCCTACTAGATTGATCTTTCTTACAATGGGAGAATTGCTTAGCTTTGGGTTCAATCATGTGGTGCTCGATCCCAGTGACAGAAACGGAAATGACACATATTGCATTGTTGCCATCGAGGATAAAAAGATGGGGTTTATATCATATTGCTTGAGTTTATCCCTCTACATCAAATGCATGCTGGATAGCGGTTGATGTGTGGAGTAATAGTAGTAGATGCAGAATCGTTTCGATCTACTTGTCGCGGACTTGATGCTTATATACATGATCATGCCTCACTAGTAGAAAAAGGGTCAAACGTGAAGCACATCAGTGCCGGTTTGCATTAGAGCCTTTAGTACCGGTTCGTGGCGGCGATCAATAGTACCGGTTTGTGGCGAACCTTTAGTACCGGTTCATGCCACGAACCGGTACTAAAGAGGCTGTGTCAGCCTGCGGTCAGGCTATGGCCCCACCATCACCATTTAGTGCCGGTTCGTACCACGAACCGGTACTAATGAGGTTATGGCAAGCTGTTTTTAGTCCCACCTCGCCAAGAGAGAGGCAGTATGAGCGGTCTATAAGCCGTGAGTGCACAGACAATGACGAAGAGTTGCAATGCTCACCTACATGTTGATTAGCTTCAAGCCTTGCGGAATAGCATAGATTGCACTGAGCTATGTGCAGTGGCTTAGTGCAATCTATACTATTCCGAATGGATTGAAGCAAATTAACCAGCATTGCACCTCTTTTTTATTTTTAATAACTTATTTAAACTCCGGACTTCTTTTGTGTTCAGTATGCAGCATTTAAAGCAACGTCATCAATTTCCAACATGCTCTGACATCATTTGTTGTTTTTCGGTCATTTACCTAATTGTTTAGAGAGCTAAATGACCGTGAAATTGAAAATCACTACAAAATGAATCTTGAAAATGTTGAAACTTGGCATGGTATCATCATATCACCCGCATAGCATGCGCGAAAGAGGAGAGAGGGTCACGGCAAAAACTGGACGCACTTCATGTACAAACTGGACATACTCTTTCCGAGTATCAGGGTTTTGGACGAGAACTTATCTGTTACATGGCCACTTCATTGTTTTTTAAACTTATTTGAACTCCGGACTTCTTTTGTGTTTAGTATGCAGTATTTAAAGCGACGTCATCAATTTCCAACATGTTCTGACATCATTTGTTTTTTTCGGTCATTTACCTAATTGTTTAGAGAGCTAAATGACCGTGAAATTGAAAATCACTACAAAATGAATCCTGAAAATGTTGAAACTTGGCATGGTATCATCATATCACCCGCATAGCATGCGCGAAAGAGTAGAGAGGGTCACGGCAAAAACTAGACGCACTTCGTGTACAAACTGGACAAACTCTTTCCGAGTATCAGGGTTTTCGCAGTCCGGAGTGGGTACTAATGTGCATCCCACCAATCAGGAAGAATCACACGGATCGTGTGTTTCTTTCTAGCTCTTGCGAGTCGTTGGATCAAGGTTGTGTTTCTTCCTAGCTCATGTGAGTCGTTGGATCGAAACTACCACAATCACTTTTGTGATCTAGACGACCCTATATATAGCCCACCTCTCGCCTTCCCTGCATAAGTCTATCAGTTCATCGACTACATACATCTACCAGTTCATCGACTGCATACATCTACCAGTTCATCGACTGAATACAAATCATTCGGATTCGCCATCATACGTCCAACCGTGCATTTGATATGCATATATATGCATCACGAGCCACGGTTGGGCTGTATGATGGCGATACCGATTGGTTTGTTCTAGATCCGACATAAAAGGTTTGATACAACTTCTTTTTTGTGACATAAGAGCTATCTCTCCTCCTACCTATTTTAGTTACACAACTACCTATTTGTGCCAAATTTTCACTTTTGCTGTTGCTCTTGCATCATAAGCATCCATGTTAACTGGACTAATAAGTAATGCAATTTAACCAAACTATCTTGTGATCTTCGCCAAGAGAGAGGCAGTATGAGCGGTTTATAAGCCGTGAGTGCACAGACAATAACGAAGAGTTGCAATGCTCACCTACATGTTGATTAGCTTCAAGCCTTGCGGAATATCATAGATTGCACTGAGCTATGTGCAGTGCATATTCCGAATAGCTTGAAGCAAATTAACCAGCATTGCACCTCTTTTTTATTTTTAATAACTTATTTAAACTCCGGACTTCTTTTGTGTTCAGTATGCAGCATTTAAAGCAACATCATCAATTTCCAACATGTTCTGACATCATTTGTTGTTTTTCGGTCATTTACCTAATTGTTTAGAGAGCTAAATGACCGTGAAATTGAAAATCACTACAAAATGAATCCTGAAAATGTTGAAACTTGGCATGGTATCATCATATCACCCGCATAGCATGCGCGAAAGAGTAGAGAGGGTCACGGCAAAAACTGGACGCACTTCGTGTACAAACTGGACATACTCTTTCCGAGTATCAGGGTTTCGGACGAGAACTCATCTGTTACATGGCCACTTCAATGTTTTTTAAACTTATTTGAACTCCGGACTTCTTTTGAGTTCAGTATGCAGCATTTAAAGCGACGTCATCAATTTCCAACATGTTCTGACATCATTTGTTGTTTTTTGGTCATTTACCTAATTGTTTAGAGAGCTAAATGATTGTGAAATTGAAAATCACTACAAAATGAATCCTGAAAATGTTGAAACTTGGCATGGTATCATCATATCACCCGCATAGCATGCGCGAAAGAGTAGAGAGGATCACGGCAAAAACTGGACGCACTTCGTGTACAAACTGGACAAACTCTTTCGGAGTATCAGGGTTTCGGACTATACAAAAATAAATAATGCAGAAAATAAAAAAAACTATACAAAAAAATTACTCAAAAATAAATAGAAGAAAATAAATAATGCAGAAAAGAAAAAACTATATAAAAAACTACTCAAAAATAAATAAAAGAAAATAAGTAATGCAGAAAAGAAAAAACTATATAAAAAATTTGTTGGCGCACTGCCCTGTGGGTCTGCCAGACCTAGGGTGTGCAAATGCAGGCCCAGAAGGGCCAGCAGACTCACAGGGCAGCGCGCCCTAATTAATTAAGCCCAGAAGCCTGCTATGTAGAGGAGTTCGAAGAGGTAGCCGCGGCTGGGTTTATAAACCAGTGCGGCTGCCCTTCGCCGGGCGAGGTGGGACTAAACCTTTGGGGTGGCACAAGTCCTTTAGTACCGGTTGTGGCTCCAACCGGTACTAAAGCCCCCCCCCTTTAGTACCGGTTGGTGGCCAACCGGTACTAAAGGCCTTCGTTTCCCGCCGCTTGGCCTGCGAAAATAGGCCTTTAGTACCGGTTTGAGCCACAACCGGTACTAAAGGCCCATCCTATATATATAGCACTTACGAAAATTTCAGTTTCATCTCCCCACTTCGTCTCCAACCTCCGCCGCGCGCGCCGCTCGATCCCGTCGTCGCCGCCCGTCGCCCGTACCGTCGTCCGTCGTCATCGTCGCTGTCCCCGCCGCCGCCCGTCGTCGTCGTCGTCTCGCGCTGCCGCCCCGAACGCCGCCGCCGTCCGTCGTCATCGCCGCGGCCGTACGTCTCTCTCTCGCTAGATAGAAAAGTTAATTAGATGATCGAATGTTAGATTAATGTCGAATGTTAGATGAATTAGCTAGCTAGATAGAAAAATTGTCGAACTAGAGATTAGAACTAGTTGAATAATTAATATAACTAGTTTATTTTTAGTAAGAAAATTTAGGTATATGAGATTAGAACTAGTTGAATAATTAATATAACTAGTTTATTTTTAGTAAGAAAATTTAGGTATATGAGATTTGATTATCTAATTAAAATATTATTTGTTAATGAGTTTTTCTGTTTATTTAATTTTTTATATATTTTGAGTTTATATAAATGTTAGATTAATGTCGAATGTTAGATGAATTAGATAGAAAAGTTAAATATATAGTAATGTCAATTGAATATATAGTTAGATATATTAATGTCAAATGTTAGATGAATATATATTTGGCTAGATATAGGTGTTTAATGTTTCACCTATATGAACATAGGAAATGTCATCTGACGACGAAAAAGAATTTATTATGTGCGAACACTGTGAAGACCAGCGCGGCCTGTGCGACCAAAATTTCCTTGTTGATGGTAGGCGCTTCAGCATCAAGCTGGATGAGACATTCGAAGTTGATACAGTAAGTCACTTTGTCAATTATTATTTGAATGCAAAACTTATGCTTCATTTGCTTCAACTTATAATTTTAAATTTTCACTATTCTACTAGCGCATCCCCTGCCATGCAAGAATTTTTGTCTTGGATAAGATAGGTTTCAGTGCTATAGATGATATGGAGGTAAAGAGAGTTTACTTGAAGACACAGCATGGGTATACTTTCAACGTCAAATTATATAATGGAGACACATACACCCATTTTGAATGCAAAACTTGGCAAGCACTATGCAAGGCTTATGCATTTGAGCCTGATATGGTTATCACCTTTGATATTCGTCCGGAAGATGATATTGAAGGTAATATAGACATCTGGGTCGATGTGCAAACGCCTCCAGTTCTACCATTTGGTGAGTTTTTCTCAACCATGCATGCATATGTTTATGTCTTTTATACAGTTTATTCAAAAATAGTTGACAACTATTTTGTATTGTCAACTTATTTCGGTTCAAGCAAACATGTCCGGCGCTTGGTAGACAAGACCTACTACTGCCCCGGGGCTCAACTAAACTGCGAGGAGATAAGTCATTATGTTTCATGGCTTGAGGATCTTAATATTGTCAAGACAATTTTTTTCCCTACACTTAGAAATGTTAGTACTCAAAACGTGCGACCAATGGTGATCGTATTGAACTACGGTCACATCTATAATCAAAAGATGGTAAGATTTTAAATATTTGTCCTTAATTAGTGCATCTTTTGCATACATTATTTTTGAAGTTAAACTTTCATTGCTTAGTATATTAATTACTATACGATGTTGTTCAATAGGGACTTCCGATGACAGTTGTGCCTCAGTGGATTGAGACAAAAGGTCGCATGTCAATGGTTAGCTTACGACCAAGATTTCCTACATTGCACATGAGTGCATTCAGGATTTCTAAAAGCGAAGAATGCTTAATAGTGAAAGATTGGAGCAAAATTGTTAACGATCGCAGAGAAGTACTAGGGGGCAGTAAGGAGAAGCGCAACCCAAGATTAGGAGACAGATTCATCTGCATGCTCCAGTATGATGAATCAGGAGAGCTATACATGTTCTATGCTATTCTACCTGAGAGGGAGCAGCAGGATCAGTAGCTACTCTTCATGCTCTTAATTAGTACTTGTCTCATGGATCCATGTCATGAACTTCGATGTTGGTGATGATTATGTTGAACTCGATGATATCTCTTTGCTTCTGTTACAAAGTGAATGTTTCCTCTTTAAGCTAGCCAACGTTGATGATGAATTTACATAGCTAGCGGTAATGACTATGATGATTAAATAGTGGTAATTAGACGACCACGATGATTTTTAGCTAGCTAGAGTTTATTTATTTATTAATATGCGATGATGATGATGATGACGACGACTACAACTCATTATAACGTAAAACAATCCTAAATTAAATTGATAACACAAATTTAATTGAAAAATACAAAATAAAACAAAAACCCACAACCATTTAGTACCGGTTGGTGTTACCAACCGGTACTAAGGCCTCCGGCCCGGCTGGCTCGTGCCACGTGGTACCCTTTAGCACCTGTTCGTTGCTGAAACGGTACTAAAGGGGGGGGCTTTAGTGCCGAAACTTAGTGCCGGTTCCTGAACGGCACTAAGGGCCTTACGAACCGGTGCTATTCCCCGGTTCTGCACTAGTGCCTAGATATTCTCATAATTATGCACTTTTCTATCAATTGCTCGACAGTAATTTGTTCACCCACCTTAATACTTATGCTATCTTGAGAGAAGCCACTAGTGAAACCTATGGCCCCCGGGTCTATTCTCCATCATATAAGTTTCCAATCTATTTTTACCTTGCAATCTTTACTTTCAATCTATATCATAAAAATACCAAAAATATTTACCTTATTATCTCTATCAGATCTCACTTTTGCAAGTGGCTGTGAAGGGATTGACAACCCCTTTATCGCCTTGGTTGCAAGGTTCTTATTTTTTGTATAGGTATGAGGGACTTGCGTGTGGCCTTGATACGTCTCCAACGTATTTATATTTTTTGATTGTTCCATGATATATTATATTCTGTTTTGGACATTATTGGGCTTTATTATACACTTTTATATCATTTTTGGGACTAACCTATTAACCGGAGGTCCAGCCCAGAATTGCTGTTTTTTGTCCGTTTCAGTGTTTCGCAGAAAAAGAAAATCAAACGGAGTCCAAACGGAATGAAACCTTCGGCAGTGTGATTTTCGGGACGAACGTGATCCAGAGGACTTGGAGTCTACGCAAAGCAACGAATGAGGAAGGCACGAGGTAGCGGCGTGCCTACCCCCCAGGCGCGCCCTCCACCCTCGTAGGCCCCTCATGGCTCCACCGACGTACTTCTTCCTCCTATATATACCTACGTACCCCCAAACTACCAGATACGGAGCAAAAACCCTATTTCCACCACCGCAACTTTCTGTACCCGAGAGATCCCATCTTGGGGCCTTTTAGGAGCTCTGCCGGAGGGGGCATTGATCATGGAGGGCCTCTACATCATCTCCAAGGCCTCTCTGATGAAGTGTGAGTAGTTTACCTCAGACCTTCGGGTCCATAGTTATTAGCTAGATGGCTTCTTCTCTCTTTCTGGATCTGAATACAATGTTCTCCCCTCTCTTGTGGAGATCTATTCGATGTAATCTTCTTTTGCGGTGTGTTTGTCGAGATCCGATGAATTGTGGGTTTATGATCAAGATTATCTATGAACAATATTTGAATCTTCTCTGAATTCGTTTATGTATGATTGGTTATCTTTGCAAGTCTCTTCGAATTATCTGTTTGGTTTGGCCTACTAGATTGATCTTTCTTGCAATGGGAGAAGTGCTTAGCTTTGGGTTCAATCTTGCGATGTCCTTTCCCAGTGACAGTAGGGGCAGCAAGGCACATATTGTATTGTTGCCATCGAGGATAAAAAGATGGGGTTTATATCATATTGCATGAGTTTATCCCTCTACATCATGTCATCTTTCTTAATGCGTTACTCTGTTCTTCATGAACTTAATACTCTAGATGCATGCTGGATAGCGGTCGATGTGTGGAGTAATAGTAGTAGATGCAGGCAGGAGTCGGTCTACTAGTCTCGGACGTGATGCCTATATACATGATCATACCTAGATATTCTCATAACTATGCTCAATTCTATGAATTGCTCGACGGTAATTTGTTTACCCATCGTAAATACTTATGCTATCTTGAGAGAAGCCACTAGTGAAACCTATGGCCACCGGGTCTATTTTCATCATATTAATCTTCCAACACTTTGCTATTTTTATTGCCTTTTATTTTACTTTGCATCTTTATCACAAAAATACTAAAAAAATTATCCTATCATCTCTATCAGATCTCACTCTCATAATTGACCGTGAAGGGATTGACAACCCCTTTATCGCGTTGGTTGCGAGGTTCTTGTTTGTTTGTGTAGGTGCGAGGGACTCGTGTGTGGCTTACTACTGGATTGATACCTTGGTTCTCAAAAACTGAGGGAAATACTTACGCTGCTTTACTGCATCACCCTTTCCACTTCAAGGGAGTACCAACGCAGTGCTCAAGAGGTAGCAAGAAGGATTTCTGGCGCCGTTTCCGGGGAGTCTACGCAAAAGTCAAGCCATACCTAGTACCCATCACAAACTCATCTCCCTCGCATTACATTATTTGCCATTTGCCTCTCGTTTTTGTCTCCCCCACTTCACCCTTGCCATTTTATTCGCCCTCTCTTTTCCGTTCGCCTCTTTTCGCTCTTTGCTTGTTTGCTTGCTTGTTGGATTGCTTGCTTGTCACCATGGCTCAAGATAATACCAAATTGTGTGACTTTACCAATACCAACAATAATGATTTTCTTAGCACTCTGATTGCTCCTCTTAATGATGCTGAATCTTGTGAGATTAATGATGCTTTGTTGAATCTTGTTATGAAAGATCAATTTGCCGGCCTTCCTATGAAGATGCCGCTACCCATCTAAATAGCTTTGTTGATTTGTGTGATATGCAAAATAAGAGGGATGTTGATAATGATATTGTTAAATTGAAACTATTCCCTTTTTCGCTTAGAGATCATTCTGAAGTGTGGTTTTCGTCTTTGCCTAAAAATAGTATTGATTCATGGAATAAGTGCAAAGATGCTTTTATCTCTAAGTATTTTCCTCCTGCTAAAATCATCTCTCTTAGAAACGATATTATGAATTTTAAGCAACTTGATCATGAACATGTTGCACAAGCTTGGGAGAGGATGAAATTAATGATACGTAATTGCCCTACTCATGGTTTAAATTTGTGGATGATTATACAAAAAAATTATGCCGGATTGAATTTTGCTTCTAGAAATCTTTTAGATTCGGCCGCGGGAGGCACTTTTATGGAAATCACTTTAGGAGAAGCTACTAAAATCCTAGATAATATTATGGTTAATTATTCTCAATGGCACACCAAAAGATCTACTAATAAAAAAGTGCATGCGATAGAACAAATTAATGTTTTGAGTGGAAAGATGGATGAACTTATGAAAATATTTGCTACTAAAAGTGTTTCTTCTGATCCTAATGATATGCCTTTGTCTACTTTGATTGAGAATAATAATGATCTATGGATGTTAATTTTGTTGGTAGGAATAATTTTGGTAACAACGCGTATAGAGGAAACTTTAATCCTATGTCGTTCCCTAGTAATTCCTCTAATTATTATGATAATTCCTACAACTTTAATAAGATGCCCTCTGAATTTGAGAATAGTGTTAAAGAGTTTATGAATTCGCAGAAGAATTTCAATGCTTTGCTTGAAGAAAAATTGCTTAAAGTTGATGAATTGGCTAGGAACGTTGATAGAATTTCTCTTGATGTTGATTCCTTGAAACTTAGATCTATTCCACCTAAGCATGATATCAATGAGTCTGTCAAATCCATGAGAATTTCCATTGATGAGTGCAAAGAAAGAACCGCTAGAATGCGTGCTAAGAAAGATTGCTTTATGAAAGCGTGTTCTTCTAATTTCTATGAGAATAAAGATGAGGATCTAATAGTTATTGATGTGTCCCCTATTAAATCTTTGTTTTGTAATATTAATCTTGATAATGATGGGACTGAAGATGAGTTACCTTTACCTAGAAGGCGTTCCAAAAATTCGGAGTTTTTAGATCTTGATGCAAAATTTGGTAGAAGTGGGATTGAAGAAGTTAAAACTTTAGATATCAATGAACCCACTATTTCATATTTCAAGATGATAATTGCTCTTTAATAGATTGTATTTCCTTGTTGCAATCCGTGCTAAATTCTTCGCATGCTTATAGTCAAAATAATGCTTTTACTAAACATATCGTTGATGCTTTGATGCAATCTTACGAAGAAAAACTTGAGTTGGAAGTTTCTATCCCCAGAAAACTTTATGATGGGTGGGAACGTACTACTAAAATTAAAATTAAAGATCATGAGTGTTATGCTTTGTGTGATTTGGGTGCTAGTATTTCCACGATTCCGAAAACTTTGTGCGATTTGCTAGGTTTCCATGAACTTGATGATTGTTCTTTAAATTTGCACCTTGCGGATTCTACTATCAAAAAACCTATGGGAAGAATTAATGATGTTCTTATTGTTGCAAATAGGAATTATGTGCCCGTAGATTTTATCGTTCTTGATATAGATTGCAATCCTTCATGTCCTATTATTCTTGGTAGACCTTTTCTTAGAACGATTGTTGCAATTATTGATATGAAGGAAGGAAATATTAGATTCCAATTTCCGTGAAGAAAAGGCATGGAACACTTTCCTAGAAAGAAAATAAAATTACCATATGAATCTATCATGAGAGCCACTTATGGTTTGCCTACCAAAGATGGCAACACTTAGATCTGTCCTTGCTATTATGCCTTGCTAGGGGCGTTAAACGATAGCGCTTGTTGGCAGGCAACCCAATTTTACTATAGTTTTTTGCTTTTTGCTTCTGTTTAGGAATAAATAATATGTCTAGCCTCTGGTTAGATTCGTTTTTGTGTTTTAATTAGTGTTTGTGCCAAGTAAAACCGTTAGGATAACCTACGGTAATAGTTATTTGATTCTGCTGCAGAAAACAGAAACTTTGCATGCATGAGATTAGTTTTCATAAATCACAGGAACGTGCTTTTTAGTTGATTATTTTTCCTGTAGATCAATAAACAAATTATCTAGAACTTCCTAATTTGGTTGAATTTTTCACGTTCCAGAAGTTTGCGTTAGTAACAGATTACTACAGACTGTTCTGTTTTTGACAGATTCTGTTTTTCGTGTGTTGTTTGCTTATTTTGATGAATCTATGGCTAGTAAAATAGTTTATAAACCATAGTGAAGTTGGAATACAGTAATTTTAACACCAATGTAAATAAAGAATGAGTTCATTACAGTACCTTGAAGTGGTGTTTTGTTTTCTTTCGCTAACGGAGCACATGAGATTTTCTGTTGAGTTTTGTGTTGTGAAGTTTTCAAGTTTTGGGTAAAAGATTTGATGGATTATGGAACAAGGAGTGGAACGAGCCAAAGCTTGGGGATGCCCATGGCAACCCAAGATAATCTAAGGACACCGAAAAGCCGAAGCTTGGGGATGCCCCGAAAGGCATCCCCTCTTTCCTCTACTTCCATCGGTAACTCTACTTGGAGCTATATTTTTAATCACCACATGATATGTGTTTTGCTTGGAGCGTCTTGTATTATTTGAGTTTTTGCTTTTTAGTTTACCACAATCATGCTTGCTGTACACACCTTTTGAGAGAGACACACATGATTCGGAATTTATTAGAATACTCTATGTGCTTCACTTATATCTTTTAAGCTATATAGTTTTGCTCTAGTGCTTCACTTATATCTTTTAGAGCACGGCGGTAGACTTGTTTTATAGAAACTATTGATCTCTCATGCTTCACTTATATTATTTTGAGATTCTTGAAATAGCATGGCAATTTGCTTTAATAAAATCATGAGAAAATTTGATACTAGATAATTGTTTTGAGATATAAAGGTGGTAATATCATAGTTGTGCTAGTTGAGTAATTGTGGAATTGAAAAATACTTGTGTTGGGTTTTTTTATTCCCGTAGCATGCACGTATGGTGAACCGTTATGTAACGAAGTCGGAACATGAGGTATTTGTTGATTGTCCTCCTTTGAGTGGCGGTCGGGATCGCACGATGGTTAACTCCTACCAACCTTCCCCTAGGAGCAATCGTAGTAGTACTTTGCTTCGAGGGCTAATAAATTCTTGCAATAAGTATATGAGTTCTCTATGACTAATGTGAGTCCATGGATTATATGCACACTAACCTTCCCACAATTTCCTAGCCTCTACGGTACCGTGCATTGCCCTTTCTCACCTAGAGAGTTGGCGTAAACTTCGCCGGTGCATCCAAACCCTGTGATATGATACGCTCTATCACACATAAACCTCCTTATATCTTCCTCAAAAGAGCCACCATACCTACCTATTATGGCATTTCCATAGCCATTCCGAGATATATTGCCATGCAACTTTCCATCGTTACGTTTATCATGACACGCTCCATCATTGTCATATTGCTTTGCATGATCATGTAGTTGACATTGTATTTGTGACAAAGCCACCATTCATAATTATTTCATACATGTCGCTCTTGATTCATTGCATATCCCGGTACACCGCCGGAGGCATTCACATAGAGTCATATTTTGTTCTAAGTATCCATTGTAATTCCTGAGTTGTAAGTAAATAAAAGTGTGATGATCATCATTATTAGAGCATTGTCTCAAGTGAGGAAAGGATGATGGAGACTATGATTCCCCCACAAGTAGGGATGAGACTCCGGACTAAAAAAAGAGAGGCCATAAAAAAAAGAGAAAAGGCCCAAATAAAAAAAAGAAATGAGAGAAAAAGAGAGAAGGGAAAATGTTACTATCTTTTTACCACACTTGTGCTTCAAAGTAGCACCGTGATCTTCATGATAGAGAGTCTCTCATTTTAGCACTTTCATATACTAGTGGGAAATTTCATTATAGAACTTGGCTTGTATATTCCAATGATGGGCTTCCTCAAAACGCCCGAGGTCTTCGTGAGCAAGCAAGTTGGATGCACACCCACTTAGTTACTTTTTGTTTGAGATTTCATACACTTATAGCTCAAGTGCATCCGTTGCATGGCAGTCCCTACTCCTTGCATTCACATCAATTGATGGGCATCTCCATAGCCCGTTGATTAGCCTCGTTGTTTTGAGACATTCTCCTTTTTTGTCTTCCCACATAACCCCTACCATTACACCTTATTCCACCATAGTGTTATATCCCTGGCTTGCGCTCATGTATTGCGTAAGAGTTGAAAAAGCTAAAGCGCGTAAAAAAGTATGAACCAATTTCTTGGCTAAAACCGGAGTTGTACATGATATGAATATTTCGTTGTAGGGATAACTTGCTTTGGCTATGTTATTTTGATAAGACATAATTGCTTGGTTAGCATGCTTGAAGTATTATTGTTTTTATGTCAAGATTAAACTTTTATCTTGAATCATATTAAATCTGAACATTCGTGCCACAATAAGAAGAATTACATTGAAATTATGCTAAGTAGCACTCCACATCAAAAATTCTGTTTTTATCATTTACCTACTCGAGGATGAGCAGGAATTAAGCTTGGGGATGCTTGATACGTCTCTAACGTATCTATAATTTTTGATTGTTCCATGCTATATTATATTCTGTTTTGGACATTATTGGGCTTTATTATACACTTTTATATTATTTTTGGGACTAACCTATTAACCGGAGGCCCAACCCAGAATTGCTGCTTTTTGTCCGTTTCAGTGTTTCGCAGAAAAAGAATATCAAACGGAATGAAACCTTCGGGAACGTAATTTTCGGAACGAATGTGATCCAGAGGACTTGGAGTCTACGCAAAGAAACAAACGAGGAGGGCACGAGGTAGGGGGCGCGCCTACCCCCCAGACGCGCCCTCCACCCTCGTGGGCCCCTCGTTTCTCCACCGACGTACTTCTTCCTCCTATATATACCAACATACCCCCAAACTACCAGATACGGAGCAAAAGCCCTATTTCCACCGCCGCAACTTTTTGTACCCGAGAGATCCCATCTTGGGGCCTCTACATCATCTCCAAGGCCTCTCTGATGAATTGTGAGTAGTTTACCTCAGACCTTCGGGTCCATAGTTATTAGCTAGATGGCTTCTTCTCTCTTTTTGGATCTCAATACAATGTTCTCCCCCTCTCTTGTGGAGATCTATTTGACGTAATCTTCTTTTGCGGTGTGTTTGTCGAGATCCGATGAATTGTGGGTTTATGATCAAGATTATCTATGAACAATATTTGAATGTTCTCTCAATTCTTTTATGTATGATTGGTTATCTTTGCAAGTCTCTTCGAATTATCAGTTTGGTTTGGCCTACTAGATTGATCTTTCTTGCAATGGAGAAGTGCTTAGCTTTGGGTTCAATCTAGCGGTGTCCTTTCCCAATGACAGTAGGGGAAGCAAGGCACGTATTGTATTGTTTCCATCGAGGATAAAAAGATGGGGTTTATATCATATTGCATGAGTTTATCCCTCTACATCATGTCATCTTTCTTAATGCGTTACTCTGTTCTTCATGAACTTATTACTCTAGATGCATGCTGGATAGCGGTCGATGTGTGGAGTAATAGTAGTACATGCAGGCAGGAGTCGGTCTACTTGTCTCGGACGTGATGCCTATATACATGATCATACCTAGATATTCTCATAACTATGCTCAATTCTATCAATTTCTCGACGGTAATTTGTTTACTAATCGCAAATACTTATGCTATCTTGAGAGAAGCCACTAGCGAAACCTATGGCCCCCGGGTCTATTTTCATAATATTAATCTTCCAACACTTTGCTATTTTTATTTCCTTTTATTTTACTTTGCATCTTTATCACAAAAATACCAAAAATATTATCCTATCATCTCTATCAGATCTCACTCTCGTAAGTGGTCGTGAAGAGATTGACAACCCCTTTATCGCATTGGTTGCGAGGTTCTTGTTTGTTTGTATAGGTGCGAGGGACTCGTGTGTGGCCTCCTACTGGATTGATACATTGGTTCTCAAAAACTTAGGGAAATACTTACGCTGCTTCACTGCATCACCCTTTCACTACTAGGGAAAACCTTATACACAGAACATTATCTGTAGCGCGGGTCAAGAACGCACGCTGGTGCTAATTAGCAGTAGCGCGGTTGTGTAAACAGCACTACAGATACATTTATAGCAACAGCGCGTCCGATTACAAAAGTGCTACTACTAAAATTCCCACGGCTTAGCCAACAGGCTGCACATAGTAGTAGCGATCTTAGTCTAACCGCGCTACCACTATTTGCTTTGTAGCAGCGCGTTTTACGCTGAGAGGCGCTACTGCTAAAGTAAATTAAATTAAATGGAAAGCAAATAGAAAAGTAAATTAAAATGAAAGAAATACAAAAAGGTTAAAGGAAAAAAATGTAAAGAAAAATAAATGAAAAGGGGAAAAAAGAGAATGGTATAGCAGTAGCGCGTATACGGGAACGCGCTGTAGCTATGTTAGCAGTAGCGCACTTCCTGGAAAGCGCTACTACTACTTCTGAATTAACCGCTCGATTCGTTCATCCCAACGGCCACTTCTCCCCCAAATCGCAACTCCTCCGCTGTCGCCGCCGCCGTCGCCCGTCGGCCGCCGCGCGCTCTCCCGTTGCTCTCCCGCCTCAACGCCGCCCCGACCCCGGATTCAACGCCGCCCCCGACCCCGACCTCGACACCGCCCCTGACCCCGACCTCGACGCTGCCCTCCGCCGCGCGCCTGAGCCCCGACCACGACCTCGACGCCGCCTGCCCCTCCCTCGTCGCAGTCACCGTAAGGCTCTGCCTCTCCTCTCCCCTACCCTCCTCTCTCTCTCTGCTAGGGCAATTTATATATGTGTTGATGCCCCTCCCTAGGTGTTCATATGAACCCTAGATTTCTTTAAGGCAGTAGGCATTTAGCATTTAGGAAAAATGATTAGCAATTTTTTTATAGCTAGGGCAATTTTTTATGAAAATGCCTCACCAGTAATTTCATTTGCATATTGTTGTTATACGATATATGTCATTGATGAAATGAAGCCGAGTGGCTTTGTTGTTTCCAGGAAATGAAGCCGAGTGGCCTATGTTTTGCCGGAATGTTGATTCATTTCCGTTCCGGCAAGTTTCAGGTTCTCGATTTGTCCACTTTTTAGCCAAAGTCATGCTGAAATTTTCCATGAATTTCGGCATGACTTGTGCTACAAACTAGGACATATCGATTGCCCGGGATTTGCCGCACCGGGGAGTCAATGTTCCTGCAAAGCATAGGCCTTTTTTGTCATTATTCATTTTATTATGTATAGAATTAATTGACTAGATTTAATCGTAAGAACTAGTTGAATTAATAGAACTAGTTGAACATGTCACATTTGTTGTTATTTTTTTATTTAAAACATTTTTTCCCGCATAGACGTCGACGATGCCTATCCCGCATCCTCGTCGTCGAGTCGGCGGAGGACACCAGCGTCACCAGATGGGCCATGTCCGGGACTGGGCTCCGTCGGGGTGGTACTGGGAGGCGCTACCTACCAGGTGCGCAGGTTCGTGAGGAGCCAGCCTGGCGTTGACCCGAACCTTCTTTGGTGGCGATCGCGTGGGCCAGTGACGGTCCAGAGGCTCGAGGACCCCGCGGAGGTGGTGCGTCACCGTGTCAGTGAGGAGGACGCGCACGTCTGTCGCTACTTGTTTGCGTTGGAGCACAGGTTCTCCAATACCTGGCAGGTTCTCCAGGGATCTCACTGGATCTATGATCCTATGATGGTTCTTTCTCTTTGGGTGTCCACCGCCCGCGCCGATACCCGTCGTGCGCTAGGGTTTTAGTTGTATTAGTGATGTTATATGTATGATACTATTCTGGATGTATTAGTCATAATATTCGACGATGTACAGACGCATGAGATGATTTACTTTTGCTTATTGAATGCATGCTAATTTTAATACTTATTTATTTTACGATTTGGTTTTGCTTATTGAATGCTCATGTCAATATGAGTCCTATAAGATATTTTGAGTATCCTGGTAGTTGTCTTCGATCGGTTTTCAATTAATGTTTCAACTATGAACATAGGAAATGTCTGACAACGAAAAGGATTTCGGTATTTGCAAATACTGCGAAGACGAGCGCGGCTTGTGCGACAGAATCTTCCTAGATGATGATAGGCGCTTCAGCATCAAGCTGGATGTGAACTTCGAAGTGGATACAGTAAGTCACAATGACAAGTCTTTTTTCATAATTAAGCATGACATCTGCTTCAACTTATAATTTAATTTTTTACTATTCTACTAGCGTATCCCCTGCCATGCAAGAGTTTTTGTCTTGGATAAGATAGGTTTCAGTCGTACTATGGAGGTAAAGAAATTTTACTTGATGACCGGCATGGTTATAGTTTCCATGCAAAATTATACAACACAGACGACTACACCTATTTCGGATGCAAAACTTGCCGAGCACTATGCAAGACTTATGCATTTGAGCCTGATATGGTTATCACCTTTGATATTTGTCCGGAAGATGATATTGAAGGTAATACCGACATCTGGGTCGATGTGCAGACGCCTTCAGTTATACCATTATGTGAGTTTCTCAACCATATTTATGTCTTTGCTATTTTTATTCAAAAATAGTTGACAACTAATTTCTATTGTCAGCTTATTTCCGTTCAAGCAAACATGTCCAGCGCTTGGTAGACAGGACCTACTATTGTCCCGGGGCTGAACTAAACTGCGAGGAGCTAAGTCATTATGTTTCATGGCTTAAGGATCTTGATACTGTCAAGACAAATATTCTTCCTGCACTTAGAAATGTTAGTACTGAAAATGTGCAACCAATAGTGTTCGTAATGAACTACGGTCACATCTATTTAGGAAAGATGGTCAGATTTTTACTATTTGTCCTCAGTGCATCTTTTGCATACATTATTTTTTAAGCTAATTAACTTCATTGCTAAGTATGTTACTATACGATGTTCTTCAACAGGGACTCCCGATGAATGTTGTGCCTCATGGGATCGAGACTAATGGTACCATGAGTATTGTTAGCTTACGGCCAAGATATCCTACATTGCACTTTAGTGCATTCAGGATTTCTAAAAGCGACGAATGCTTAATAGTGAAAGACTGGACCAAATTTGTGGTGGAGGAGCGCAGAGAAGTACTAGGGGGCAGCAAGCAGAAGTGCAGCCCATGATTAGGAGACAGGTTCATCTGCATGCTCCAACTTGATGAAGGAGGAGAGCTACACATGTTTTATGTTATTTTACCTGAGAGAGAGCAGCAGGAGTGATTAGCTAGTTAGAAATGAGTTTGAAGATGATGATGTGCTACACTATGACTATGATGATTAAATAGCTAGTGTTGGTGGTAATGACTATGATGATTATTATTAGCTAGTGTTGGTGGTGATTAGATAGCTACCGCATCTAGTGTTGGTGGTGATTAGCTAGCTAGAATGAGTTTGAAGATGATTATGTGCTACACTATGACTATGGTGATTAAATAAATATTGTTGGTGGTAATGACTATGATGATAATTAAATAGCTTGTGCTGGCGGATTAGATTCAAGTGGACGCAACATGTGGTGCACATCGAAAGTACTACTAGTCCAAACTAGATCAAGTTTGGATTAGTAGTATACTTTTGACATGCACCATATATTGCCTCCACATGAACCTAATCCACCTTTATTTGACACACTGTTATGGACATAATGATATAAACATCATAATTGGTATTGTACCAAAATTTGTATAACGGAGTATACATACACTAAAAATAAAAAAAATGAAAAAAAGAATACTAGTAGCGATGGATAGTAAACACGCTGCAACTAGCTAGATTAGCAGCAGTGCGGGAGAGAACAATTGATGCCGCTATGTGTCTTAGCAGTAGTGCGTGTCGCACGCGCTACTGCTAAGTAATAGCTGTAGCGCCTTATTAGTAGCGCGGCAGCCCGCGCTACTAGTGGGCATTAAACTCGCGCTACTACTAGGGTTTTCCCTAGTAGTGTTTCCTCTTCAAGGGAAAACCAACGCAGTGCTCAAGAGGTAGCAGGCCTCCTACTTGATTGATACCTTGGTTCTCAAAAACTGAGGAAATACTTACGCTACTTTGGTGCATCACCCTTTCCTCTTCAAGGGAAAACCAACGCATGGTGAAGAGGTAGCAAGAAGGATTTCTGGCGCCGTTGCCCGGGAGTCTACGCACAAGTCAAGACATACCAAGTACACATCACAAACTCTTATCCCTCGCATTACATTATTCGCCATTTGCCTCTTGTTTTTCTCTCCCCCACTTCACCCTTGCCGTTTTATTTGCCCTCTCTCTTCCGTTCGCCTCTTTTTCTTGCTTCTTGTGTTTCTGTTGGCCCTGATGGCCTTGCCTAAAAATGTTCATCCTCACGTTAGAAGGTTGGAAGAAATTGAAAATAACATTAGAAGCATTATGACTTTGCAGTTTGAACATAACAATTTCTTGAGAAACGAGCTTAAAGAACAAAAAAGCTTGATGATATGTCTAAGAAATTCTATGGTTTGAAATCTAAATTTGCTCATCTTGAAAAGTTAATAGCCCAAATTTCGGATAAGCAGGCCACCTTAGTTAATAAGATGGCCGCCAAACTGGAATATCTAGAAGGAAATAAGGATGAAGATTTAAAAGTGATTGATGTGTCTCCTATTAAATCTTTGTTTTGCAATATGAATCTTGATAATGATGGGACTGGAGATGAATCAACTTTAGTTAAAAGGCGTCCCAATGATTCAGAGTTTTTAGATCTTGATGCAAAAATTGGTAAAACTGAGATTGAAGAGGTCACTTTACATAGCAATGAACCCACTATTTTGGATTTCAAGGAATATAATTATGTAATTGTTCTTTAATAGATTGTATTTCCTTGTTGCAATCCGTGCCAAATTCTCCACATGCATATAGTCAAAATAAAGCTTTTACCAAACATATCGTTGATGGTTTAATGCAATCCTATGAAGAAAAGCTTGAATTAAAAGTTTCTATCTCTAGAAAACTTTATGATGAGTGGGAACCCACTATTAAAATCAAAATTAAAGATCATGAATTCTATGCTTTGTGTGATTTGGGTGCTAGTGTTTCCACGATTCCAAAAACTTTGTGTGATGTGTTAGGCTTTTGTGAATTTGATGATTGTTCCTTAAACTTGCATCTTGCGGATTCCACCATTAAAAACCTATGGGAAGAATTAATGATGTTATTATTGTTGCAAATAGGAATTATGTGCCCATAGATTTCATTGTCCTTGATATAGATTGCAATCCTTCATGTCCTATTATTCTTTGTAAAACTTTCCTTAGAACGATTGGTGCAATTATTGATATGAAAGAAGGGAATATTAGATTCCAATTTCCGTTAACGAAAGGCATGGAACACTTTCCTAGAAAGAAATTTAAATTACCTTATGAATCTATTATGAGAGACACTTATGAATTGCATGCCAAAGATGATAATACCTAGATCTATCCTTGCCTTTATGCCTAGCTAGGGGCGTAAAACGATAGCGCTTGTTGGGAAGCAATCCAATTTTATTTTTGTTCCTTGCTTTTTGGTTCTGTTTAGTAATAAATATTAGATCTAGCCTCTATTTAGATGTGGTTTTATGTTTTAATTATTGTTTGTGCCAAGTAGAACCTTTAGGATAACCTACGGTGATAGTTATTTGATCTTGCTGTAAAAAACAGAAACTTTGCGCGCACGAGATTAGTTTTCATAAATCACAGAAACGTGATTTTAAGTTGATTATTTTTGCAGTAGATTAATAAACAAATTACCCAGGACTTAATAATTTGGTAGAATTTTTGGAGTAACAGAAGTATTCGAAAGTTACAGATTGCTACAGAATGTTCTGTTTTTGACAGATTCTGTTTTTCGTGTGTTGTTTGCTTATTTTAATGAATCTATGGCTAGTATCGGAAGTTATGAACCATAGAGAAGTTGGAATACAGTAGGTTTAACACCAATATAAATAAATACTGAGTTCATTACAGTACCTTAAAGTGGTGGTTTGTTTTCTTATACTAACAGTGCTCATGAGATTTTCTGTTGAGTTTTGTGTTGTGAAGTTTTCAAGTTTTTGGATAAAGATTTGATGGATTGTGGAACAAGGTGTGGCAAGAGCCTAAGCTTGGGGATGACCAATGCACCCCAAGGTAAAATCCAAGGACAACCAAAAGCCTAAGCTTGGGGATGCCCCGGAAGGCATCCCCTCTTTTGTCTTCGTCCATCGGTAACCTTACTTGATGCTATATTTTTATTCACCACATGATATGTGTTTTGCTTGGAGCGTCTTGTATGACTTGAGTCTTTGCCTTTTAGTTTACCACAATCATCCTTGCTGTACACACCTTTTGGGAGAGACACACATGAATCGGAATTTATTAGAATACTCCATGTGCTTCACTTATATCTTTTAGAGCACGGTGGTGGTTTTATTTTTATAGAAATTATTGATCTCTCATGCTCACTCATATAATTTTGAGAGTCTTTTAGAAAATCATGGTAATTTGCTTTGGTTAAAATTTTAATCCTAAAGTGATGAGCATCCAAGATAGGTATAATAAAAACTATCATATAAAGTGCATTGAATACTATGAGAAGTTTGATTCTTTATGATTGTTTTGAGATATGAAGATGGTGATATTAGAGTCATGCTAGTTGAGTAGTTATGAATTTGAGAAATACTTTTGTTGAAGTTTGTGATTCCCATAGCATGCATGTATGGAGAACCGTTATGTGATGAAGTTGGAGCATGATTTATTTCTTGATTGTCTTCCTTATGTGTGGAGGTCGGGATCACGCGATGGTTAACTCCTACCAACCCTTCCCTTAGGAGCATGCATGTAGTACTTTGTTTCGATGACTTGTAGATTTTTGCAATAAGTATGTGAGTTCTTTATGACTAATGTTGAGTACATGGATTATACGCACTCTCACCATTCCACCATTGCTAGCCTCTCTAGTACCGCGCAACTTTCGCCGGTATCATACACCCACCATATACCTTCCTCAAAACATCCATCATACCTACCTATTATGGCATCTCCATAGCCATTCCGAGATATATTGCCATACAACTTTCCACCGTTCCGTTTTATTATGACATGCTTCATCATTGTCATATTGCTTTGCATGATCATGTAGTTGACATCGTATTCGTGGCAAAGCCACCATTCATAATTCTTTCATACATGTCACTCTTGATTCATTGCATATCCCGGTACACCGCCGGAAGGCATACACATAGAGTCATATTTTGTTCTAAGTATTAAGTTGTAATTCTTGAGTTGTAAGTAAATAAAAGTGTGATGATCTTCATTATTAGAACATTGTCCCAACTGTGGAAAGGATGATGGAGACTATGATTCCCCCACAAGTCGGGATGAGACTCCGGATGAAAAATAAAAAAAGGAAAAAAAGGAAAAAAGAGGCCATAAAAAAGGGGAAAAGGTCCAAATAAAAAAATGAGAGAAAAAGAGAGAAGGGGCTATGTTACTATCCTTTTACCACACTTGTGCTTTAAAGTAGCACCATGATCTTCATGATAGAGAGCCTCTTATTTTGTCACTTTCATATACTAGTGGGAATTTTTCGTTAATAGAACTTGACTTGTATGTTCCAATGATGGGCTTCCTCAAATTGCCTTAGGTCTTCATGAGCAAGCAAGTTGGATGCACACCCACTTAGTTTCCTTTTGAGCTTTCATATACTTATAGCTCTAGTGCATCCGGTGCATGGCAATCCCTACTCACTCACATTGATATCTATTGATGGGCATCTCCATAGCTCGTTGATACGCCTAGTTGATGTGAGACTATCTTCTTCTTTTTGTCTTCTCCACAACCACCATTCTATTCCACATATAGTGCTATGTCCATGGCTCACGCTCATGTATTGGGTGAATATTGAAAAAGTTTGAGAATACTAAAAGTATGAAACAATTGCTTGGCTGAAACCGGGGTTGTGCATGATTTAAATATTTTGTGTGATGAACATAGAGAATAGCCAGACTATATGATTTTGTAGGGATAACTTTCTTTAGCCATGTTATTTTGAGAAGACATGATTGCTTTATTACTATGCTTGAAGTATTATTCTTTTTATGTCGATATTTAAACTTTTGTTTTGAATCTTTCGGATCTGAACATTCATGCCACAATAAAGAAATTTACATTGAAGAATATGCTAGGTAGCATTCCACATCAAAATTCTGTTTTTATCATTTACCTACTCGAGGACGAGCAGGAATTAAGCTTGGGGATGCTTGATATGTCTCCAACGTATCTATAATTTTTGATTGTTCCATGCTATTATATTATCTGTTTTGGATGTTTAATGGGCTTTAACATACACTTTTATATTATTTTTGGGACTAACCTATTAACCCAAGGCCCAGTGCAAATTGCTGTTTTTTGCCTATTTTAGTGTTTCGCGGAAAAGGAATATCAAACGGAGTCCAAACGGAATGAAACCTTCGGGAGAGTTATTTTTGGAACAAACGTGATTCGGAGGACTTGGAGTGGACGTCAAGAAATGTAGCGACCAGACCATCGCTACATGGCTGCTATGGACGTCAGGTTCTCCAATACCTGGCAGGTTCTTTGGGGAGATCACCCAAGCTATGACCCAGTGATGGTTCCTTCACTTTGGTTGTCCACCGCCTAGATTACTCTCTAGTATTCGATCTTTATTAGCTAGCTAGCTAGTGATGTATTCGATATATAATATTCGAGATGATTTATTCGAGATTATATATATTATTTGAGATGATGTATTCGACGAGATTATATCTATTATTCGAGACGACGTATTCGAGATTAAATCTATTATTCGAGACGATGTAATAAAGGCCCTGAAGCAGGCGCAGGGGACTAATCTGTGTGCATACTGCGTTTGCCAGAACATTCGCATGATGGCGTCCGAAAGGAGCAGATCTCAAAGACAGGAATGGGTACGCTTGTCAGAACACTATTCACAATTTTTACACCATTATCGATATCTAGTCACACAACTAATACACATGCATATTGATCTCCTTCTTAACAGTTCAAAGAGGTGCGGGACAAGCTCCTAGAAACGGAGCGCATAGAAGCACTTCAAGAGGAAATAGCGGGATTTTTGCTCGACCAGGTCATAAATCCGAAGGGAGAATACTATTACCCGCTACCGCCCCCATCGACCAGGTCATGAACCACTTCCAATTGTCATCGTGCTCCGAAGGCACCAATTAGGCTAATGCCACTGGCTCCGAAGGCAACATGCATATGTAGGAGAAATTGTATATAGCTATACATGTGTGTATGTGTAAATTAATATGGTGGTTTGTGAGACATTGATGATATATATATATATGATTGGTTCTACTAGAAATTCTATTTATATATGTATATGCATAACGTGTACAATGTGTAGTACCGTAAAATACCAGCAAACGAAAAAGAATTAAAATGGAAAACACAAAATTAAATGAAAAAAAAAATCATAAAACCAAAAAAACCCCAAACATTTTAGTACCGGTTGGTGTTACCAACCGGTACTAAAGGGCTCCCGGCCCCCGGAGCTGGCTCGTGCCACGTGGTTTCCCTTTAGCACCGGTTCGTGCTGACCCGGTACTAAGGGGGGGGCCTTTAGTGCCACGATTTAGTGCCGGGTATCCAACCGGCACTAAAGGGCCTTACGAACCGGTGCTATTGCCCGGTTCTGCACTAGGGTACCTCAACTACTTCCCATCCCACAATTTAATTAGATCCTAATCATGCAATGTTTGAGGATTTGCTCTAATGCAATAAACCTGGGTAGTAGAAAAGGTATGATCAAAGTGCTATTTGCCTTGCTGATGATCCGCGAAACCTAGAGATTCGAAGTAACAGGCGGCGCACTCCGGGTATTCTATCACAGACAAACAAACAATCATACAATAAGTACTCATCTAATGCACAGGTAAAACTCAAATAAGAGATCTAACCAGAAAGTTCAACTTAAGAACTCTGGTTTGCAAAAAGAATCAAATCGAACGAAGCAACGAAAGTCAAACGGCGAAAGAAAACAACTTCGTTCTACTAATCTGGATCTAGGTCAAAATTTTACAGAAGCAAAAACTTGTTTAAGTTGATTAAACGGATAGAGGGTTTCGAGACGAAACTCCAGGCGCTTGAATCGCCTGATTCCGATAAACGAGCGAAAAGTTATACTAAAACGAAAATCGGATCAGAAATCAAGATCACAAATAATCGCGGAAAATCCGGGAAAAAGAAAAACGATGAACGGATTAACGAACGAACGTTCGTTAACCGGATCTAAACGATGAAAACGTTTGTTAAAACGAACGAATGAGCGAACACTCGCTATTTAACCTAAACCAAAAAAAATAAAAACCGATCTAAAATAAAAAAACGAAAACTAAAAAAAACGGACAAAAACCGACGGAAACCGATCGGTTTTTTAAAAAAACGCGGCGCGGAAATCGAGGCGAACCTCGGGCGGCGGGTCGGCACGGCGGCGTCCCGAGGCGAGGCGGCGGCGGCGGGCGGCGGCGCGTGGGTTCGAGGCGCGGGCGGCTAGGGTTTGGGGGGCGCGGGCGGCTGGCTCGGGCTGGGCTGGCTCCCCCCCCCCCAGCTTATAAAGCCTGCCGGGCCAGAGTCCCAGGCGGACACAGCCCGGTTAGGTCGGTTTCGCGTTTTTTTTAAATAGTTACGCGTAGAAGAAAAATAAAAATAAATACTAAACGGACTCCAAAAATCCCGAAATAAAATTTCCCCGACTTCTAGAATCAAGACGGACAAAGTGAACATTTATTTGGGGCCTAAATACAATTTTAAAAATGCATATTTTTCCTAAATTCAAATAAATAACGAAAAACTCCGAAATAAAATCTTATTTGATTTTTTATTGAATCCTCAATATTTCTATATTTTGGGAAAGTCATTTTATTCCCTCTCTCATATTTTTGTAATAGAAATATTTGATGATAAAATAAATAAAATCAAATGATCCTATTCTCAAAATTTGAGAAAACTCAAATATGAAAGTAACGAAATCCCCAACTCTCTCCGTGGGTCCTTGAGTTGCGTAGAATCTCTAGGATCAAAACCAAAAGCAAAATAAAATATGAGATGCAATGATGATCTAATGTATAACATTCCAAATTGAAAATTTGGGATGTTACAAACCTACCCCCCTTAAGCTGAATCTCGCCCTCGAGATTCGGGTTGGCTAGAAAATAGGTGAGGGTGGTCCTTGAACAAATCTTCCTCTCGCTCCCAGGTGGCTTCATCCTCCGTGTGGTAGCTCCACTGAACTTTACAAAACTTGATAACCTTGCTGCGGGTGACTCGGCTGGCAAATTCTAGAATCTTAACCGGTTTCTCCTCATAGGTCAAATTGTTATCCAACTGAATTGCTTCCAATGGCACTGTATATCTCAAAGGAATGTCAGCCATCTCCGCGTGGCACTTCTTCAACTGAGAAACGTGGAACACATCATGAACTCCTGACAATCCTTCGGGCAATTCCAATTTGTAGGCCACTTCTCCCATACGTTCCAAAACTCGATATGGTCCTAGAAAGTGTGGCGCTAACTTTCCCTTAACTCCAAAACGCTGTATTCCCCGAAGTGGAGATACTCGAAGATAAACTCTATCTCTGACCTCGTAAACTGTCTCCTTGCGTTTAGAATCTGCGTAGCTCTTCTGCCTGGACTGGGCTACCTTGAGCCTGTCGCGAATCAACTTCACCTTCTGTTCAGATTCCTTAATCAAATCAGGTCCAAACAATTAGCGGTCTCCAACTTCGTCCCACGACAACGGTGTCCTGCACCTCCTTCCGTACAAGGCTTCGAAAGGGGCCATTTTCAAACTGGTTTGGTAACTGTTGTTGTAAGAGAAATCTGCATATGGCAAATTGTCATCCCAACTAGATCCATAATCTAGCGCACAAGCTCTCAACATATCCTCCAAAATCTGATTGACTCTCTCGGTCTGTCCATCTGTCTGTGGATGAAAGGCTGTACTGAACTCTAGCCTGGTACCCAAAGTTTCGTGCAACTACTTCCAGAACTTTGAGGTAAACTGGGTTCCTCTATCTGATACGACACTCCTCGGAACTCCATGTAAACATACAATCCTGGTCATGTATATCTTTGCCAACTTAGCACTGGCGTAAGTGGTATTTACTGGGATGAAATGAGCTACCTTCGTCAATCGATCAACTACAACCCAAATCGAGTCATAGCCGGAACGAGTCCTTGGTAATCCCGTGATAAAATCCATGCCTAACTTATCCCACTTCCATTCGGGTATCGGCAATGGCTGTAACAACCCTGCTGGCTTCTGATGCTCTGCCTTTACTCTCTGACATACATCACATACTGCTACATACTCCGCAATATCTTTCTTCATTCCGGTCCAGCAGAAAGTATCCTTCAAATCCAAATACATCTTGGTATTTCCTGGGTGAATCGAATAGGGTGAGTCATGTGCCTCTTGCAGAATCAACTTTCTGATCTCCGGGTCATTGGGCACATAAAGACGGTCTTCAAACCATAGGTTATCGTGCTCATCCTCGCGAAATCCTTTAGCCTTTCCTTCGCTCATTTTCTCCTTTATAGAGGCAATCTCCTTGTCAGTCTTCTGAGCTTCGCTGATTCTATCCATCAAAGTTGACTGAACCTCCAATGCTACTACATAGCCTCTCAGAACTATTTCCAAACATAGCTCACGAAGATCCTTGGCTAAATCCTTTGGTATTTCTCCCGTCATTAATGTATTGACATGGCTCTTACGGCTCAATGCGTCAGCTACTACATTAGCCTTTCCGGGATGATAATGCAATCTCATATCATAATCTTTGATGAGCTCCAACCATCTCCTCTGCCTGAGGTTTAACTCCTTCTGCGTGAAGATGTACTTCAAACTCTTGTGATCCGTGTACACCTCATAATGGTTTCCAATGAGGAAATGTCTCCAAGTTTTCAATGCATCACTACGGCTGCTAACTCCAAATCATGCGTGGCATAATTCAATTCGTGAGGCTTCAGTTGTCGTGAAGCGTACGAAACAACTCTTCCCTCTTGCATAAGCACTGCTCCAAGTCCTCGACGTGAAGCGCCGCAATATACCTCATAATCCTTGGTCTGATCTGGCAGAATCAACACTGGTGAGGTAACCATGGTGAGGTAACCAAATGTTTCTTCAACTCCTGGAAACTAGCCTCACACTCCTCAATCCATAGGAACTTGGTATCCTTCTTCAACAACTCCGTCATAGGCTTTGCAATCTTTGAGAAATTCTCAATAAATCTCTGGTAGTATCCTGCGAGTCCAAGAAAATTCCGGATCTCTCCAACTGTTGTTGGTGCTTCCCAATTAGTCACAGTGATAAGCTTTGCGGGGTCAACCGCTATTCCTTCTCTGGATATAACGTGTCCGAGGAATCCTACTTCCTTCAACCAAAACTCACATTTGCTGAACTTGGCATATAACTGATGTTCTCTGAGTTTCTCCAGTACCAATCGCCAATGTTCTTTATGTTCTTCTTCATTCCTCGAATAAACCAGAATAACGTCAACGGCGGCTGGTCAGCGACGGCGGCGTCCGGCGAGGCGGCGGCGTCGGCGGCGGCGGCGCGGCTGGCGGTGGCGCGGGCGGCTAGGGTTTGAGGGGCGCGGGCGGCTGGCTCCCCCCCGGCTTATAAAGCCTGCCGGGCCAGAGTCCCACGTGGACACGGCCCGGTTAGGTCGGTTGCACGTTTTTTTAAATAATTACGCGCAGAAGAAAAATAAAAAGAAATACTAAACGGACTCCAAAAATCCCGATATAAAATTTCCCCGACTTCTAAAATCAAGCCAGACAAAGTGAACATTTATTTGGGGCCTAAATGCAATTCTAAAAAACGCATATTTTTCCTAAATTCAAATAAAATAATGAAAAACTCTAAAATAAAATCTTATTTGATTTTTTTATTGAATCCTCAATATTTCCATATTTTGGGAAAGTCATTTTATTCCCTCTCTCATATTTTTGTAATAGAAATATTTGATGATAAAATAAATAAAATCAAATGATCCTATTCTCAAAATTTGAGAAAACTCAAATATGAAAGTAACGAAATCCCCAACTCTCTCCGTGGGTCCTTGAGTTGCGTAGAATCTCTAGGATCAAAACCAAAAGCAAAATAAAATATGAGATGCAATGATGATCTAATGTATAACATTCCAAATTGAAAATTTGGGATGTTACAAGAAAGAAACAAGGAGGCCACGAGGCAGGGAGGAGCGCCTGCCCCCCTGGGCGCGCCCCCACCCTCATGGGCCCCTCGCAGCTCCACCAGCCTACTTCTTCTTCCTATATACCCCGAAAACATCCAGGGGCACCACGAAACCCTATTTCCACCGCCGCAACCTGCTGTACCCATGAGATCCCATCTTGGGGCCTTTTCCGGCGCTCCGCCGGAGGGGGAATCAATCACGAAGAGCTTCTACTTCAACACCATAGCCTCTCCGATGATGTGTGTGTAGTTTACCTCAGACCTTCGGGTCCATAGTTATTAGCTAGATGGCTTCTTCTCTCTCATTGGATCTCAATACAAAGTTCTCCTCGATCTTCTTGGAGATATATTTGATGTAACTCTTTTTCCGGTGTATTTGTCGAGATCCGATGAATTGTGAGTTTATGATCAAGATTATCGATGAACAATATTTGAATCTTCTCAGAATTCTTTTATGTATAATTTGTTATCTTTGTAAGTCTCTTCGAATTATCAGTTTGGTTTGGCCTACTAGATTGATCTTTCTTGAAATGGGAGAAGTGCTTAGCTTTGGGTTCAATCATGCGGTGCTCGATCCCAGTGACAGAAAGGGAAATGACACATATTGTATTGTTGCCATCGAGGATAAAAAGATGGGGTTTATATCATATTGCTTGAGTTTATCCCTCTACATCATGTCATCTTGCCTAATGTGTTACTCTGTTTTTATGAACTTAATACTCTAGATGCATGCTGGATAGCGGTCGATGTGTGGAGTAATAGTAGTCGATGCAGAATCGTTTCGATCTACTTGTCGCGGACGTGATGCCTATATACATGATCATGCCTATATATTCTCATAATTATGCACTTTTCTATCAATTGCTCGACAGTAATTTGTTCACCCACCGTAATACTTATGCTATCTTGGGAGAAGCCACGAGTGAAACCTATGGCCCCCGGGTCTATTCTCCATCATATAAGTTTCCAATCTATTTTTACTTTGCAATCTTTACTATCAATCTATATCATAAAAATACCAAAAATATTTATCATATTATCTCTATCAGATCTCACTTTTGCAAGTGGTCGTGAAGGGATTGACAGCCCCTTTATCGCATTGGTTGCATGGTTCTTATTTGTTTGTGTAGGTACGAGGGACTTGCGTGTGGCCTCCTACTGGATTGATACCTTGGTTCTTAAAAACTGAGGGAAATACTTACGATACTTTGCTGCATCACCCTTTCCTCTTCATGGGAAAACCAACGCATGCTCAAGAGTTAGCATTCCTCCGGTATTCGGGAGTTGCATAATCCCATAGTCAGAGGAACATGTATATGTCGTGATGAAAGCATTACCAATAAAACTAAATGATCAATTGTGCGGATGGGTCTTGTCCATCACATCATTCTCTAATGATGTGATCCCGTTCATCAAATGACAACACATGTCTATGGTCAGGAAACATAACCATCTTTGATTAATGAGCTAGTCTAGTAGAGGCATACTAGGGACACTCTGTTTGTCTATGTATTCACACATGTACCAAGTTTCCGATTAATACAATTCTAGCATGAATAATAAACATTTATCATGATATAAGGAAATATAGATAACAACTTTATTATTGCCTCTAGGCCATATTTCCTTCATATTTCTCGTGACGTCGTGTTTGATGAAACAGTATTTCCTTTTGCCAAATTAAACCCCAATGCCAGTGCTCTTATCAAATCCGAAGTCCTTCTTCTCTCTAAAAATTCCTCCTCCTTACCTCTTGATCATGGGGACGAACATATAGCTGATGATCACATGGGTAATTCTCATAAAAATTCTACTATAAATTTTGGAGGAAATCCAGTTGTGCACCATGATTTTATGCAGCAGCAGTGGACAAACCCGGAACGCGAAGCTTATTCAGGAGCTGCACCAGAACCTGATGACAGCGATCCCGATGAGGATTCGCCCCCGCCTGCCGCGCCAGGCGGTGGCAGCGCGCCCGTCCCGGGGTCAGGGGGGCAGCGACAGGTGACCACGCGTCTCCCCACAGCCCCATGAGTGAGGCAACGACAATCCATGGTGGGCCCAGCGATTGTGGTGGGTCAGTCGCACTCATGCGCCTTGCCCTGCGGTCCCCACCGCCCGGTGGTTCCTAGCTGGGCCTCAACAAGTGGCCCAACGAGCGTCGCTGGGCGAGGCCGGTTCCGAGGAGATCAGTCTGGGATCGGGTGTCTCTAGGTCGTGCACCGCGCCGGATCCTCCTGGATCTTCTGTGTCACGGCCCTCTGCTGCAGTTTCTGTGCCAGTACAGAGAACTAGGTCACAACATGGGGTTTTGAAACCAAAAGTTCGTACAGATGGCACGGTCAGGTATGATAAATATGCGGTTTGGAGATCTAGCTATCACAGGTGAGCCAGACAATTTGATTGAGGCTTTTGAAGATAAAAATTGGAAAATGCCATGGATGAGGAATATAATGCTCTTGTTAGAAATAAAACATGGCACCTAGTCCCTCCAGCAAGAGGCAAAAATATTATTGATTGTAAGTGGGTTTACAGAGTCAAAAGAAAAGCTAGTGGAGAGATAGATAGGTACAAGGCTAGACTAGTAGCAAAGGGTTTTAAACAGTGGTATGGCATAGACTATAAGGACACCTTTAGTCCTGTTGTTAAAGCAGCTACTATCAGACTTGTTCTCTCTGTTGCAGTATCAAATGGCTGGAGTCTTCGTCAACTGGATGTGCAAAATGTGTTCCTTCATGGCGTTCTAGAGGAGGAAGTCTACATGAAACAACCACCTGGGTATGAGGTAAAAGACAAGCATCATTATGTATGCAAACTTGACAAGGCATTATATGGTCTAAAACACGCACCTAGAGCAAGGTACTCTAGGTTGAGTGAGAAACTTCAAAGACTTGGTTTTCGACCTTCAAAGGCTGACACGTCACTTTTCTTCTATAAAAAGGGGAAAATAATCATTTTCATGTTGGTATATGTTGATGACATTATTGTGGCTAGCTCATCACAGGAAGCAACCAATGCACAGTTAGAAGATCTTAAGAGAGACATTGCTCTAAAGGATCTTGGAGACTTGCACTACTTCTTGGGAATGGAAGTAAAGAAGGTTACAGATGGAATAGTCTTAAGTCAAGAAAAAATATGTGTCAGATATATTAAAAAGGTCAGGTATGATGAATTGTAAAGTCTCAAACATGCCACGTTCAACTACTGAAAAACTGTCCAAGGAAGAAGGGGAGCCTTTGGGAGCCGATGGAGCTACAAACTACAGAAGTGTGGTAGATGCTTTATAGTACTTAACACTTACAAGGCGTGACATATGTTTTTCTGACAACAAAGTGTGTCAGTTCTTGCATGCTCCCACTCTTCAGCATTGGACTGCGGTAAAAAGGATTTTGAGATATCTTAGAGGTACTATGAGTACAGGGCTAAAGTTCACAAGATCAACCTCAACTATGGTAAGTGCTTTTTCAGATGCAGACTGGGAAGGTTGTCCTGATGATAGAAGGTCAACAGAGGGTTTTGCTATTTTCTTTGGACCAAACCTTATATCTTGGAGTGCACGAAAACAAGCAACTGTGTCAAGATCTAGCACTGAGGCTGAATATAAAGCCTTAGCAAATGCCACTTCTGAGTTGATATGGGTTCAAACCTTGCTTGATGAACTTGGTATGAATCATTCTTCAGTTGCACGATTGTGGTGTGATAATATTGGTGCTACCCACCTGTCAGCAAACCTAGTGTTCCATGAAAGAACAAAACACATTGAAGTTGACTATCATTTTGTTCATGAGAGAGTAGCCAAGAAGCTATTGGACATTCATTTTGTTCCCATTAATGATAAGTTGCAGATGTTTTCACTAAAGCCTTGTCATGGCGCAAGTTGGAAGAATTTAAGAGCAATCTCAACGTGATAAAGTTGTGATTGAGGGGGCGTGTTAAAGTGTGTACTATAGGATGTATAAGGTGTATGTATAAACCGTATACATGTGTGGGTGTGCGTTGTAATCCAGGTAGTTAGGATGTGTTCGGTTGATCTCTATCCTTTATATAGATCATGACTTGAAGACCAATCCTACAACAACCTAACTACCTAACCCTGTAATCTTCTGCCTATAAGTAACACGCAACGCGTCCCTGCTAGAAGCATACGCTTAACGCATCTTTACATTCATATGATATTATATTGGAGGGGTTGCTGCACTGTGAAGATTCATCGGACATAAGATGCATATAGGCACCGGCCGGTGGGTATAGACGGGGATTGCTCATGGCCAAGCCGAAGAGAGCGGCAGGGAGCTTGGCCGCGTTGGCGGTGGAAGGCTGATTCCCGTGCTTGGAGACGTAGCTTTCTCTTGTTTCATTAGTCTTTGACAAGGACCTACAAACAACATATGATAGACATACTTTCTTTGGAAACTGATGCGTACAAATGGCGTGGAAGCTATGGGTGCTAATGCAATTTGGGAAAAAAATCTGGAATTTACAATGCCTTGCTAAGGTCAAAATCTTTCTTTGGAGAACACTCTACCTTGCCGTGTTAACCTTTCTAATGGCCACATCAGAGCTTATGGACAATGCCTGTCTTGCCGTGTGGGTATAAAAATGCATTGCATCTCCTCTTTAAGTGCAGAAAGGCTGCTGAAGTTTGGCACCGTTTGGGTCTCGGGGATTTCATTAAGAAGGCATGTACCACTGATAGGGCGGGTAAAGTTGTCCTTGACTTCTTGATCCAGACTTCAGTTCAAGAATTTGGACTCATAGGCCAGAACAATATTCATGAGATAATAGCAATCACTGCTTCGTATGTTTGGTGGGAAAGAAGGAAGTCCATGGCGAGCAAACACAAATGCTGCACAGGTTGTTTTTTTTTTTGATATGGAGGCGTGCACCCGGCCTCTGCATCATAACGATGCATGCAGCCATCTTATTGAACGATCCACGAAGTAGCACAAAGTCATCAAAGTATTACTGCTCGCAAGCGGAGCGAAACTAAAGAAAAAGAAAGTACTTGCTGGCAATGACAACCGGAACGGAAGAAAGAAGGATAAGCTTCCTAAACTCCTATCCTATTATGCGATGGCCATCCGAACCGGTTGAATATAGCCTGTGCTACCATCTCCCGCTGGTTGCACCCAGTAACCAAAGGCTCCCTGGATTCCATAGGAGTGAGTAAGGACCACGTACGGATCCATGCGGTAGCTCTGAAGATGACCTGCAAGAAAGTATGTCTTCTGTTAAAGCTTTAACAACAATTTTGTTTCCTCTTTCAATCCAAAGGCCACCATTAAGGTGGAGGGGTGGCTGAAACTACCTCCTGGATTCGACGGTTCGTCAAGCTAAATGTGGAAGCAGCTTTTGAGCAGGATCTTCTATCGGGTGCTGCGTGATCCATCAGGAAACTTTATAGCTGCAGGCAACTAGAAAATTGATATGTGTGTGGACGTTCTATCCACTGAAGCTATGGCATTAAGATGGGGCCTTTATCTGTCCCAAATGAAGGGGTGTCACAAATTGATAATCAACTCGGACAATCCAGAGGTGGTGGAGACAATGAAGAATGGTGGTCAATCAATGGTGATAGCAGCGGCTAGTTTTGATGATTGCTATAACATCGCTTGTGAGTTTCCACGTACAGTTTTTGAGCATTATAATACACTAGTAAATGGAGTAAACCATGAGCTGGCTAGAATGGCCATGAGAGCTCCTTCATGTGTGTGGATGGGCGATGCCCTACCGGAGATTATCCCTCTCTTGGTGAATGACTCAACTATTGTCACATGCTAATAATAGCGGGATGTTTATAAGGATCTCTAGGCAACCACTTAAATTGGCATATTATTAGCATGCTAATAATAGCGAGAAAAGCTGAGTTGAGGCTCGCGTCATCCAAGCTTGCAAAATGCACCCTATAAGAGCATCTATAGGCAACCACTTAAATTGGCTTATTTTGAGAATTTAAACCACATCTAACTGAAGCCTCAACCCTATAACTCCTCAAAATTTTGAATTAAATCTCAAAATATTTTTTTGGCTCAAATTGAGAGCAATACCACTGCTAAAATCATTTTTCCTCTCACCTTACCGAGCAAACACCTCAATCGACAGCGAGCCACCAAATTAACCCGCGCTAGTAAAAATTCATGTAGGCCACCCACACAAACTCTTTATCCCTCCCCGCCACACCCTGATTTTTCTTTAAATAACTGCCACCCTCATTTTTCTCCAAATCACCGCTACTGCTCTACTTGGTCGTCGTCGCCTGTCAAATTGCCATGCCGCAACGCCTGTCATGGGCCGAGAGGGGTGTGTCATCGCGGAGGACGTCATCCCCATCGACTAATGGGAGGTGGCACAACTAAAGGTGGCCTTGGCGTCAGAAGTCAAAGACAAGGAGGAGGAAGACGAGGAGGAAAGCAAGAAATCCTAGGATGAGGTTGTCGCTAATGCTGGTTTCTTCTGGGAGTGTTTTATGCGATAAATATCAAAATTTATCCGCGTTGGCATTTTCGGTGCGGGCGTGCCAGTATACAGTTGTATACAAATTAAAGTACCGCAAACACATGAAATGGGAATATCAATCATCAATAAGTTATGTATTTCCATTTGTCATGTACTTTTTGTATGCGCCTGGATATGCATCTGACGGAGACGATTGTAAAGGGTTCCTGATTCCTAGAACCTCAAAAGAATTCTAGTTAATTACATCGGCGGATTTATACGCATAGAATACCTCCGATTAAGCCTCACAAATGGTCATCTTTATATCTTTATAAAATATCATTGTAAAGAAACCGATCAAGCACATGCAAGAGACACACATTTTAACGTGGAAAACCCAAATCGGGTAAAAAACCACGGTGGCACGGAGGCCAAATCCATTACGTGAAATGTTTACATGTGAGATGGGTACAACAAATCTTCAACTCAAGATAATGCTGAGTAAATAGGCAATTTTTCGACTAATTTAATCTATAAATAAATCACTAGCATGGCATTGACTAAATTGACTACATACTGGTTCTGATCTAAACATGCACGTACTAAGCAAACAGTAGACAAATCTGCACATACTGCTAGTACTGCTAATACAAAAATAAACAGGAGCGGGATAAACGTGTTATACTCTCCAGTAGGCCAGGCGGAAGCCCCAGCGGCGGTGACATCTGCAGCGGCATCTTCGGCGGCCTTCTTGTCGGCTTCAGCTTTTTCGGCGGCAGCACGGTCGGCGTCGTTGGACATGGTGATGACGAGGACGAAGCGGACGTAGAGGAAGTAGACGAACAGCGAGCAGTCGCGGAGTCGCTTCCCAAAAACCTATTCGCCCCTCTCCAGTACAGGAACTGGAAGGCGGGGTTTCGGAGACCTGCTCTCCCGTCGACCGTATACGCGGCGGACGGGATGGAGTCACCGGCGGCAGCAGCAGCAAAGGAACGACGGTGGGCAGTGCGTGAGAGTAGATGTGATCTGTTCGTGGCGACTAGGGTTAGGAGCCACCGCACACTTATATAGGCGCAGCCGCGGGCTCGAGCCACGTCCGAGTCCGTGACAGCCCAAGATCCGACATCTCAGATAGTGGCCCAGTTGTCAGAAACTCTCCGTTAGCGACTGGCAAAAATAAGCGCGTAGGTGTGAGCTCAGCTCGGCTCAATCCCGCAACCCGCGGCGCGTGGCGTGGGGAGGCGGGCGGCGGAGAGGAGTGCGCGAGGGCCTCATCTCTTCTCAAGCTCCAATAGCATGTAGAAGAGAAACCCTATAAGGAGGTCGAACTCCTCTTCCACTTCCGGGGTGGAACTAAACTTCCCACTCCACCTAGTTCCAATAAACCCACCTGGGCCCTTAGAGATTTTTACAAATTGCTATATGGGCCTAAAGCCCATCACAAATTTCAGCAATCCCCCACCAGATCTCGAGGGCCCATTATGTCCTCTGTTCCAATTACTGTTTCGATATACCAGTGTTTCAGTGAAGACCTGTTAAGGTTGAACTTCACCTAGAGCAAGCAGCTACACTCCTTCACAACTGAACAATGGACTAAGCCTTGAATTGTCAGTTTGGCGTAAAGAAGTTTCACCACATGTCTTACTAGTCCTAGGCTGCCGAAGGCTGACCCCTCGGGTGGAGCATATAAGTCACACTCCTGGCCTATTCATGAGCTTAGTAGAGATCACCCCAATCTCATAGACTGTGACTAGCAGTCGGGCTCACATAGGTGTGTTCCTCCAAAGATCGCTCTGTAGGATAGCATCTTGCTTACATAAGATTGGGAACACATTAAGACAATAGTCATCCTACCATACAGTACTGAGAGTATTGCATCTCCAACAGAGTGGGTTAGTATAGTTACTCTCCTCAGTTCACCACTGACTTGTTTTCCCGGGTCCTACTTCACAGGATCTCCGATCACATAGGTTGGTTTACCACCATGGCAACTCATGTGGGTCTCATACCCATCTCCCTCGATGCACTATCTATCACAACACGCGATAGCCCTTTCGTAAAGAAATCTGCCAGATTCTTAACCGTATGGACATAGTCCAACGCTATCACTCCGGAGTTTCTTAATTTTCTGACAGCTTTTAATCTCATTCGTATGTGTTTGTTGGACTTCATGTTGTCCTTTGAACTCTTCACCTTGGTGATGACAGTCTGATTGTCACAGTTCATAAGGATAGCCGGAACCGGTTTGTCAACCAATGGCAAGTCCATCAAAAGATCTCGAAGCCATCCTGCTTCAACACCAGATGTGTCTAATGCTGTTAATTCTGCTTCCGTTGTCGATCTCGTTAAGATCGTTTGCTTGCAATACATCTAGGAAACAGCGCCACCTCCAAGAGTAAACATATATCCAGTTGTGGCCTTTGAGGGAGTCCTGGATTAGGGGGTGTCCGGATGGCTGGACTATACCATCAGCCGGACTCCTCGACTATGAAGATACAAAATTGAAGACTTTGTCCTGTGTCCGGAGGGGACTTTCCTTGGCGTGGAAGGCAAGCTTGGCGATGCGGATATTCAGATCTCCTACCATTGTAACCGACTTTGTGTAACCCTAACCCTCTCCGGTGTCTATATAAACTGGAGGGTTTTAGTCCGTAGGACAAGACAACATACAACAATCATACCATAGGCTAGCTTCTAGGGTTTAGCCTCCTTGATCTCGTGGTAGATCTACTCTTGTACTACCCATATCATCAATATTAATCAAGCAGGACGTAGGGTTTTACCTCCATCAAGAGGGCCCGAACCTGGGTAAAACTTCGTGTCCCTTGTCTCCTGTTACCATCCGCCTAGACGCACAGTTCGGGACCCCCTACCCGAGATCCGCCGGTTTTGACACCGACATTGGTGCTTTCATTGAGAGTTCCTCTGTGTCGTCGCTTTTAGGCCCGATGGCTCCTTTGATCATCAACAACGATGCAGTCCAGGGTTAGACTTTTCTCCCCAGACAAATCTTCGTCTTCGACGGCTTCGCACTGCGGGCCAATTCGCTTGGCCTCCTGGAGCAGATCGAAAGCTATGCCCCTGGCCATCAGGTCAGATTGGGAAGTTTAAACTACACGGCTGACGTCCGCGGGGACTCGATCTTTGACGGATTCGAGCCACAGCCGAGGGCGCCGCACTGTCTCGATGGGCATGGTCAAGCTCTGCCGCCGAACAATGCCCTGGAGGCCGCACACGCATCAGTTCCGACCCTTAATTCGGAGCCTACTACGCCGATTGGGGATGAGCGATTGAATGCGGCCTCGGGGGCTGCGATCTCAAAGGCGATCGAGCCGAACACCAGCCCCGTAGTCCGCAAGGCCCGTGACTCTGAGGGGCCGGATTCCTCTCCGGACTCCGAGCCCTCCGCGTGCCTGCCGATCGAATCCGATTGGGCCTCGATCATGGAGTTCACCTCCGCGGACATCTTTCAGCACTCGCCCTTTGGCGATATTCTGAAGTCACTAAAGTCTCTCTCTTTATCAGAAGAGCCCTGGCCGAACTACGGTCGGCAAGGTTGGGATACGGACGATGAAGAAATTCAAAACCCACCCACCACCCATTTGGTAGCCACCGTCGATAATTTAAACGACGTGCTCAATTTCGACGCCGAAGACATCGACGGTATGGACGACGATGCAGGAGACGCATATAAACCAACACCTATAGGGCATTGGACAGCCACCTCATCCCATGATGTGTGCATGGTCGATACACCTAAAGGAAGCGACAACGAGGAACACGGGGAGGCAATGAGAGATCGATCTCTCGAAAAACAATCAAAGCGGCGGTGTAAACGCGGCTCCAAGCCCCGCCTCGATACAAACCCAGCCATAGAGTAGGATGAGTCGGCAGACGACGAGCATGCCTTAGAGCAACCGTCCGAACAGGGCAACTCGGATAAAGAAACCGAACAACCCGTCCCCGGCGAAAACGGCATTCCGGGCGACCTTACTCCGGATAAGCCCCGGAGCAGAATAACCTCCACAAAAGGCTCGTTGCAACCGCACGCAGCCTGAAAAAGCATAAGCGGAAGCTAAAAACTTCGGAAGATGCACTCAGAATCAGATGGAGTAAAGTAATCAATACCGCAGACAAATACGACGACAGTCGCCACACTAAAAGCTATCTGAAGCAAAAGCTACTGCCCGAATTCGACGAAGAGGCCTTAGAGCCCTCGCTTTCAAAAAGTAAGAAAGCCACCCAGTCGGATAGACGACCCCATGGCCAGCATAAAGCAGCAAGCGGCGCCGCACTCAAGCCAGCATGCGACCCACTCAAGGATTCGCAACAAAAAGATGGCCCAGCCAGGTCCATTTATGGGCCAAGAAAGCAAGCTCTCGTAAGCAATGCAACAAAACCAGTATCCGAACATCACGGCACACCCAAATACAGGGGCGCCACACACCCCCTATGTTTCACCGATGAGGTCCTGGATTATGAATTTCCAGCGGGATTCAAACCCGTAAACATAGAGGCATACGACGGAACAACAGACCCTGGAGTCTGGATCGAGGATTATATCCTCCACATACATATGGCTAGAGGAGATGACCTCCACGCCATAAAATACTTACCCCTCAAGCTTAAAGGGTCAGCCCGGCATTGGCATAAAAGCCTTCCTGAAAACACAATTGGAAGTTCGGAAGAGCTCGAGGATGCTTTCCGAGCAAATTTTCAAGGGACATATGTCCGCCCTCCGGATGCAGACGATCTCAGTCACATAACTCAACAGCCCGGAGAGTCAGCTCGGCAATTCTGGAACAGATTTCTTACTAAAAAGAATCAGATAGTCGACTGTCCGGATGCGAAAGCCTTAGCAGCTTTTAGGCATAACGTTCGAGACGAATGGCTCGCCAGACACCTCGGCCAAGAAAAGCCAAGAACAATGGCCGCATTAACAAGCCTAATGACCCGCTTTTGCGCAGGAGAGGACAGCTGGTTGGCAAGATGTAGCACCAGTGACCCAAGTACATCCGAAACTAGGGATGGAAACGGAAAACCGCGACGCAACAAGGATCGTCGCCGGACTAAGGAAAACAGTCCGAAGAGCAATGCAGTCAACGCCGGATTCAAAAGCTCACGGCAGAATCAGAAAAAGCCGCCCCTCCAGGATAACAGAGATGAGCCATCCAACCTAAACAAAATCTTAGACAGGATATGTCAAATACACAGTACTCCCGGGAAGCCTGCTAACCACACCCACAGAGATTGTTGGGTCTTCAAACAATCCGGCAGACTCAACGCCGAACACAAGGGGCTCGACACACCAAGCGAAGACGATGACGAACCCCAAAAGCAGAGCACCAGGAAACAAAAGAATTTTCCACAAGAAGTAAAAACAGTAAACTTACTTCACATAACAAAACGTGCGGCGCCCATAAAGGTACGCGCCATACGGCCTATCCCAAAGGAGTCTCACCACTGGTTGTCAAAACCAATCATCTTCGATCATCTGGATTATTCTAGAAGTATAAGGAACGCAGGCTGGACTGCCTTGGTACTCGATCCAATAATTGGCGGACTCCAGTTTACAAATGTCTTGATGGACGGCGGCAGCGGTCTAAACCTGATATATCAGGACACAATCCACCACATGGGGATAGACCCAACAAGAATTCGCCACAGCAAAACCTCCTTTCAAGGGGTAACGCCAAGTCCGGACACCCATTGCATGGGTTTTCTCCGGCTTGAAGTTAAATTCGGCTCCACCGATAACTTCCGCCGCGAAAAGCTAACTTTCCATATTGTCCCATTCTCAAGTCGCTATCAAGCACTGCTGGGATGCGAAGCTTTCGCCCGCTTTAACGCAATACCGCATAACACATCTCTTATGCTTAAGATGCCCGGTCCACGAGGCATCATCTCTTTAAAGGGGAAGCATTGAGTGCCCCCCCCCCCCGCGTGGAGGATTGTGCGGCCGCCTTAACAGCCCCACAATAAAATGGCTTCACCAGCCAAAACATCTAAACAGGTCATTAAGACTACGGACACGGCTAGACAAATCCGGCACAAAAATATCATTGATAAAGGCTTAATAGCCGTATACCCCTGCTCCAGGGGCTCCGCACATATAAAATAAGAGACATCAAGCTCCATTTTACCCATTTCAAATTAAACTTTGTTTATTTAAGTATAACTTCTATCCGGCACGACCTTTGTTCAACTTAGTTCCTCTCTTTTACAGATGAATATCGTGCTGCGCCCGTCCAGGATACGGCACAACGGAGACACAGGCGCAGATGTGCAGCAGGGACCTGTTCCAAGGATTCTTTTCAGATTAAGACCCTGCGTAAACCTTTTTTATTGTCTCTTGTTGATACACATCCCCTGGTTTTCTCTAGTATAACCAAGGAGGAGGCTGGTGTCTTGGCATGTGGCCACGTCAGAATTTCTGCGCGTACCTGGACACTAGGGGCTTATACCTAAGGGCGTTGTCTCGCCCGCCCTCATAAAGACCGAATACCTTAGGGAGTGCTCGGCGTCGCGAGTTTGGCCTTATATGCATCAGCTCCGAATCATGTCTTTGGTCAAATGTTGGGTTGCCCGGCTCCTGTGTTCGGCTGCCTTACATTCCGCTCTATCGGCTAAGGCGGCACCAGGAGAACTACTGCGATTGTGCCCCGGTTCGGCCGGGCGAGCACCTCAGTAGAGAAAGCCGAAAACTGACCGTCATGATATAGCGTGAGACTGGTCAACCACTCGATGACTCTCAGGAGAACTACTGCGATTGTGCCCCGGTTCGGCCGGGCGAGCACCTCAGTAGAGAAAGCCGAAAACTGACCGTCATGATATAGCGTGAGACTGGTCAACCACTCGATGACTCTCAGGAGAACTACTGCGATTGTGCCCCGGTTCGGCCGGGCGAGCACCTCAGTAGAGAAAGCCGAAAACTGACCGTCATGATATAGCGTGAGACTGGTCAACCACTCGATGACTCTCAGGAGAACTACTGCGATTGTGCCCCGGTTCGGCCGGGCGAGCACCTCAGTAGAGAAAGCCGAAAACTGACCGTCATGATATAGCGTGAGACAGGTCAACCACTCGATGACTCTCCGGAATCTATAGGATTCCTCCGCATTAACGAAGGGCCGTTTCCCGGCCAGGCACATACGCGCCCCGAATTCGGGCGAGTGCAGTCGCCACCAGGGGCTATCTAAGTAGTCCCACTGTCAAGCTCCTATGGCTAAGTGAAAGTGATAAAGCATTATAGTCTGATTGCCTAGTTCGCTGCGCTATCACCTCCTTTGTAGGACCAAGACGTTGGATCAAGTGTGAAAATGTGCCTTCTGCGAACACCCCCGCATTATTTGCGTGGGGGCTGAAGCCGACGACTGCCATCTTTCAGATTTTATATATTTTAAACGGCCGCACAGGAGGTGTTACAATACTTGCAGGCACAAGTATAAAAAGTTCCTACAATTTATCAAAATACCGTTTTACAATCGCATATGCTATTCGAACATAGCATCCTTCGAGCACTGCGTCTCTATTACACGAGCGCCTTGCAGAACTTCCTGAAAATAGTGCTCGGCAGGTACTCGGCTTCTGTCCGAATCTCGGGATGCAACAGCGGTGGTCTCCATTTCCGCCCAGTATGTCTTGACACGGGTAAGAGCCATCCGCGCACCCTCTATGCATGCTGACCTCTTAATTGCATTAATATGCGGCACCGCACAAAGGAACCGCTGCACCAAGCTGAAATAACTCTTCGGCTCCGATCTCCCCGGCCACAGGTTACTCATGACGCATTTCATGGCGAGTCCGGACAACCTATTCAGTTCGGCCCATTCGGCCAGACGATCGGCCATTGACAGTGGACGCTCTGGATTGTGGAACTGCGACCAGAAAAGCTTTTCCACTTCGCGATCTTCTTGATCTCGAAAGTGTCCGGTCGCATCCGCAGCGCTCGCTGCCAAATCCAGATAGGTGTCCGTCGTACTCCACAACCGGTCCAACGGAGCATGCTTAGGATCACAAAACTTCCTCTACAGCATAAAGGGCTTGCCAACTGCGATCTCTTCAGCCTGACGCAGCTCCTCCTTCGCAGCTCTCATCGCAGAGCGAGCATCCTTGGCATCGGCAACGGCCTTCTCTAAGTCCGTCTGTCCCGCCCGGTCTTCTTTTTCAAGAAGCTTGCAACGATCAGCAACGCTCTTTAGCTTCACGGCCATCTCGGCCATCTCTTTCTTGCTTCGGCAGTGAGCAGTCTGTTCGGCTCTTAGCTCTTCAAGGGCCTTCTTGGCAGCTGCATCACTTTTCCTGGCTTGTTCCTTGGCTCGGGCAAGTTCCTCCCGAAGACTCTCCATGGCGGCCGCACCATCTGCGTCAAGCACACACGTTGTAAGATACTGGCATAAAGCTCCTCTTACCAGGTGCTGCCCGAGGAATTACATACCTTGTGCCTCATCAAGCCGCTTGTTGACGAGCGCGATGTCGGCATCTGCCACGTCAAGTTGCCGCTTTAGCTCGGCAAATTCATCAGTCCGGCTGGATTCCGGACACTTCGCCACCTACATACAAAGGCGACATTTTAGACCTTTGATTATGATCCTCTGCGCGCCGTCACTTTTGACAATGCACAGAGTCTCAGGGGCTACTATCTACACAGGGCGCATCTTATTTATGCGCAACTGTCAAGAAGTGTACATTATTTCACGTACCTCAAAACCTGTCAGTAAACTTCTGACGGCCTCGTGCAATCCGCTCTCCGTGGATGAAATCCTTTCAATCACCGTGCCCATCAATGCACGGTGCTCCTCTGAGATAGAAGCTCGCCCTAGCTGATTCTTCAGCTCCTCCGACCGAGCACCGAACGATGTGGGACTCGTCCTATGGCCTCTTTCGAAGGCCGGACGCGGAGAACCTCGGGGGGCCATATAGCTACCTTCCGCCCCTGCCGGATTCGGAGAAACCCTCCGCGACGACACCTCAGGGTCGCCCGCCTCGCTAGGTGGTACGGCAGGGGGAGGCGTTCTGCTCTCCATCATCTCCGGAAGAAGGTCCCCCGAAGACGAGCTCTGCTGAGAAGGGTTGAGATCCGAGCTACAAGGTAAAATTTCGGTTAATCTTCTCAGATATAAAGCAAGGATTTCTCTCATCTCTCAAAAAGAAAATCTTTCTCTACTTATGGCTCGCTGGAGGGTTCATCCCCTTGAGGGCATAGTTCGGCCGAGGTACCCCTGGCGTAGGACCCTCTGACCAGGATTTTTTCCCCCGCTTTGAGGCCATGGTCTCCGGGTCTTCAGAGGCGGTCCTTTTCTTCCCCTGAGGAGAGGAATTTTTGGTTCCTACCTTCCGAACAGCCTCCTTCGAGGAGGCCGTAGTTTCCTTGTCCCCTCCCTCGCTTTCCTCCAAAGGCACAATCTTCAACATCCTGACTAGCACGGGATCCGGCCTGGTCTCGGGGAGGGGAGCCGGACACCTGATCAGCTTTGCTTTCGCTATCCACTCCTGTTGAAAAGGACAGCTCTTTTAAGGGCAAGTTTATGGCAAATATACGGATAACGAGTCCGGGCACAAGGCTACTTACTTGAGTATCCGGGCGATTGCAGCTCAGACCTGCGTCCTCGGTCAAATTCGGACACATTGCTTGTGATCTGAAGAACAGTTTATACATCTCCGTGGGCGTTGCACCCATAAAATGCTGGAGAGCTCATGGTCCCTCCGGGTTAAACTCCCACAAACGAAGGGAGCGACATTTGCCGGGTAGTGTTCGGCGGATCAGCATGACTTGTGTCACTTTGACCAGGCTGAGACCTCTTTATAAGAGATCCCTGATGCGGCCCTGCAATAAAGGCACGTCCCGGGGTGGCCCCCAATCTAGGCCTTTATTAACCCATGACCCTAGCTGCTTTGGGGGACCCGAGCGAAAGGCAGGCGGCGCCACCCACTTGGTGCCCCTGGGAGCGGTGATATAGAACCACTCTCGTTGCCATAGGTCGAGCTCCTCTTGAAAAGGGCCCTCAGCCCATGGAGCATCAGCATTCTTGCTTATAACAGCGCCTCCTCACTCTGCGTGTCGTCCCTCGATCATCTTCGGCTCTACCTTAAAGGTCTTGAGCCATAATCCGAAGTGAGGAGTAACACGGAGGAATGCTTCACACACAACGATGAATGAGGAAACATGGAGGATGGACTCCGGAGCTAAGTCATGAAATTCCAGCCCATAATAGAACATCAGCCCCCTCACAAAGGGATCCATTGGGAAGCCTAACCCCCTAAGGAAGTGAGACACGAACACCACGCTCTCACCAGGCTAGGGACTGGGAATAGCCTGCCCTTGAGCGGGCAGCCTATGCGAAATTTCGCCGGTCAAGAACTTGGCCTCTCTCAACTTTAGGACATCCTCCTCCGTGACGGAGGAGGGCATCCATTGGCCTTGAAGGTCGGAACCGGACATTGTCGAAGGTCCGAAGCGCCTGAAATCTAGAGCCTATGGTGTTGGAACTCGAGGCGACGGGCGAACTCGTTTGAGATTGAAAAGGAGTAAGGCCTTGGTCTCTTTTTAAGAGGTTGAATACCAAGGGCCCTCCCCGTAACCGTTTGGGACTCGCCTTTAATCGAGAAAACATGCTAACAGGCACGATTGGGTTACCCATGTCCGTATTGATGAGAATCCCATAAATAAAGGAGACACGATCTCTGCTTTGACAAGACGTGCTAAGGAAACCGCCTCGCAAAATGCGCTGAGGTGGGGAAGTAAAAACGATTCGAATAAAGGACTTGGTCGTAGCGTGATGTCACGCTACGGAATACGTCAGCAGATTAGATTTGTGTTAATATTATTCTCTCTATGGCAATATGTGGAAACTTATTTTGCAGAGCCGGACACTATCCTTAGTGTTTACAATCTTTTATGAAGTACTTGGAGGAGGAACCCGCCTTGCAATGCCGAAGACAATCTGCGCGCCGTACTCGTCGTCATTGAAGCCTGGTTCAGGGGCTGTTGAGGGAGTCCTGGATTAGGGGGTGTCCGGATGGCCGGACTATACCATCAGCCGGACTCATGGACTATGAAGATACAAGATTGAAGACTTCATCCCGTGTCCGGAGGGGACTTTCCTTGGCGTGGAAGGCAAGCTTGGCGATGCGGATATTCATATCTCCTACCATTGTAACTGATTTTGTGTAACCCTAACCCTCTCCGGTGTCTATATAAACCGGAGGGTTTTAGTCCGTAGGACAAGACAACATACAACAATCATACCATAGGCTAGCTTCTAGGGTTTAGCCTCCTTGATCTCGTGGTAGATCTACTCTTGTACTACCCATATCATCAATATTAATCAAGCAGGACGTAGGGTTTTACCTCCATCAAGAGGGCCCGAACCTAGGTAAAACTTCGTGTCCCTTGTCTCCTGTTACCATCCGCCTAGACGCATAGTTCGGGACCCCCTACCCGAGATCCGCCGGTTTTGACACCGACAGCCTTCATCTCATCAGCATCAAAGATCCAATTCGCATCACTATACCCTTCAAGTACCGACGAGTCTCCGGTATAGTGAAGTCCATAGTTCATAGTACCTTTCAGATAGCGCATAACTCTTTCAATAGCATGCCAATGTACATCACCCGGTTTGGAAACAAAGTGGCTTAGTTTACTCACAGCAAACGCGATGTCAGGCCTCATTGCGCTCGCTAGGTACATCAGTGAACCAATGATTTGAGAGTATCTCAATTGATCTTTAGCCATGCCTTTGGACTTTCAAATCAACACGCTAGGATCATATGGTGTTTGAGATGGTGTGCGGTCCGAATATCCAAAACGACTCAACACCTTCTCAACATAGTGGGATTGCAGAAGTGTGATCCCACCCTCATCATCTCTAAGTAGCTTGATGTTCAAGATAACATCAGCCACACCAAGGTCTTTCATCTCAAAGTTCTGAGATAGAAACGATTTGACCTCCTCAATGACTTTGAGGTTTGTTCCGAATATCAGTATGTCATCAACATACAAGCACAGTATAACTCCTTCGCCCCCACCATGGCGATAGTATACACATTTGTCAGCTTCATTAACAATGAAGCCAACAGATGTCAGAGTTGTATTAAACTTATCATGCCATTGCTTAGGTGCTTGCTTCAGGCCATATAAAGATTTCATCAACCTACACACCTTTCTTTCATGACAATCTATCACAAAGCCATCTGGCTGTTGCATGTAGATTTCCTCGTTTAGCTCTCCATTCAGGAAAGCCGTCTTAACATCCATCTGGTGGACGAGAAGACCATGCGAGGCCGCCAACGAGAGTAATACTCGAATGGTGGTCAGTCTAGTCACAGGTGAATAAGTGTCGAAGAAATCTTCCTCTTCTTTCTGGTCATAGCCCTTGGCCACAAGCCTTGCCTTGTACTTTTCAATCGTACCATCGGGCCTAAGCTTCTTTTTGAACACCCACTTACATCCCAATGGTTGGCAACCATAGGGACGCTCAGTGATCTCCCATGTCCCGTTAGCCATGATGGAATCCATCTTGCTACGGACCGCATCCTTCCAGTAGACAGCTTCTGGAGAGGCATACGCTTCTGAAATAGAAGTGGGAGTATCATCCATGAGGTACACGAAGAAATCATCACCAAAGGTCTTTGCAGTCCATTGTCTCTTTGCCCTACCAAGGGTTTCCTCATCATCTTCCTCTGGATTTTCATCATGTGTTTGTTCATAATATTCCATAGGAATGGCATGTTCAGGAGTCTCCTCAGGTTCCTGTCTAGAAGTACTTTGCATATCTCTCATAGGAAAAATATCCTCAAAGAATGTAGCATCCTTACACTCCATAATTGTACGAACCTTCTGGTCAGGTACCTCGGATTTCACTACTAGAAATCTATAGCCAACGTTGTTCTTAGAATAGCCCATATTAACGCAGTCCACAGTCTTGGGTCCAAGCTTACGCTTTTTAGGGATTGGCACATTGACTTCCGCCAAACAGCCCCAAGTACGCAAGTACGAGAGTGTTGTCCTTCTCTTCGCCCATTTCTCATAGGAGGGTGATCTCATTATCCTTTGTTGGAACTTTATTCAGGACATAACATGCCGCCAATATAGCCTCCCCCCACCATGCCTTGGATAAACCCGATGTATGTAACAAGGCGTAACCAAATCAGTTAGAGTATGATTTTTCCGCTCGGCAACCCCGTTTGACTGGGGCGAATAGGGAGGCATCCTTTCATGAATAATGCCGTGTTCTGCACAAAAAGAATCAAACTCACTCGAGAAGTACTCTCCACCACGATCTGATCAGACTCGTTTAATTTTCTTTTCAAGTTGATTCTCAACTTCTGCCTTATAGATTTTAATGTAGTGTAGATCCTCATCTTTAGTATTTAACAGATACACATAGCAATATCTAGTGGAATCATCTATCAATGTCATGAAGTATTTCTTTCCACCTTTAGTCAACACACCATTCATCTCACAAATATCAGAATGTATGAGTTCTAATGGTGCCAAGTGTCTCTCCTCCGCAGGCTTGTGAGGATTGCGAGGTTGCTTAGCTTGCACACATGAAAGACACTTAGAACCTTTGGCTAAAGTGAAACTCGGGATTAAATCCAACTTAGCTAGCCGCATCATAACACCGAAACTAATGTGACAAAGACGTGAATGCCAAACTTCGGATTCATTAACATTCGAATGAATATTGTTCTCGACTTTATTACAAAAATCTGCGAGGGAAATGCGGAACATCCCTCCGCTCTCATAACCTTTTTCAACAAGAAGTCCATATTTCGTAACAACAGATTTATTACACTCGAAAACCAACTTAAACCCTTCTCTACATAGAAGGGAGCCACTAACGAGGTTCTTCTTGATGGCGGGGACATGCTGCACGTTCTTCTGCTACACGATCCTTACCGAAGTAAACTTCAGATCGACCGTACCAACATCATGAACAGAAGCATGCGCGCCATTCCCCATCAATACGGACTCGTGGCCTGTGACTTGGTAAGAAGAAAACAATGAAATGTCAGCACACACATGAACACCTGCACCTGTGTCCACCCACCAATCGGTGGGCTGAAATACAGAAAAAACAGTAAATAAATTACCGTACCCAGATGCACCATTCTCATTGTTGCCCACAATCATGTTGACAGACTTGGAGTCCTGTCCTGGCTTCTCGTACTTGTTTGGGCACTTGTTGGCCCAATGTTCAACCGAACCACAAGTAAAGCAGCCCTCATCCTTCTTGTTCTTCTTGAAGATCTTCTTACCCTTCTTCTTAAAGTCGGTATTGTGTTGGACACCGTTCTTTCCCTTGGGCTTGTGGGAGTTGAAATTCTTCGGGTTCACCATGTTGGCGACAGAAGTCCCTTCGGCCCCTTTTCTGTGCGAGTCTTTTGCCCTCGAATTCTGTTCAACACTCAGATAGCCGATGACATCCTCCACAGAGAATTCACGCCTCTGATATTTTAGAGTGGTGGCAAAGTTCCTTCGGGAATTAGGGAGCTTAGCGATTATGCAGCCCGTGACAAACTTGCCCGGTAACTCGCACTTGAGAAGCTCAAGCTCCTTAACAATGCATATTATCTCATGAGTCTGCTCCAATACAGGACGGTTTTCAACCATCTTGTAATCCTGGAACTGCTCTATAATATACATCTCGCTCCCGGCATCGGCGGCCCCGAACTTAGATTCGAGCGCCTCCCACAAGTCCTTGGCGACATGCACATGTAAATATGCATCGACCAGTTTATCTATGATCACGCTAAGAACT
>NC_053025.1:265770320-265785713 GCF_003073215.2 Triticum urartu | reverse complement strand
GGCCATGTAACAGATGAGTTCTCGTCCGAAACCCTGATACTCGGAAAGAGTATGTCCAGTTTGTACACGAAGTGCGTCCAGTTTTTGCCGTGACCCTCTCTACTCTTTCGCGCATGCTATGCGGGTGATATGATGATACCATGCCAAGTTTCAACATTTTCAGGATTCATTTTGTAGTGATTTTCAATTTCACGGTCATTTAGCTCTCTAAACAATTAGGTAAATGACCGAAAAACAACAAATGATGTCAGAACATGTTGGAAATTGATGACGTCGCTTTAAATGCTGCATACTGAACACAAAAGAAGTCCGGAGTTTAAATAAGTTATTAAAAATAAAAAAGAGGTGCAATGCTGGTTAATTTGCTTCAAGCCTTTCGGAATAGTGTAGACTGCACTGCACATAGCACAGTGCAATCTATGCTATTCCGCAAGGCTTGAAGCTAATCAACATGTAGATGAGCATTGCAACTCTTCGTCATTGTCTGTGCACTCACGGCTTATAAACCGCTCATACTGCCTCTCTCTTGGCGAGGTGGGACTAAAAACAGCTTGCCATAACCTCATTAGTACCGGTTCGTGGTACGAACCGGCACTAAATGGTGATGGTGGGGCCATAGCCTGACCGCAGGCTGACACAGCCTCTTTAGTACCGGTTCGTGGCATGAACCGGTACTAAAGGTTCGCCATGAACCGGTACTATTGATCGCCGCCACGAACCGGCACTAATGTACACATTAGTGCCGGCTCTAATTCAAACCGGCACTAATGTGCTTCACGTCTGACCCTTTTTCTACTAGTGGTGAGGAGGTCTTGATGGTCTTCTCCACAAGGAGGTCTTGAATCCAAAGGGATCTTCTCCGAAGAGGGGCCGCGGTCTCTCTCGTGGAGTAGATCCGATGTGGATGAGCAATGCTCTATCTCTAATATGAGCTAAACCAATGCTAACCCTAGATAGAACGAATAGGAGGTCTATTTATAGTCTTAGTGCAAAAGGGGACGAAGTGGGGGGTACATGGGCTGCGGCCTAACACATAACACCACACAGGCGCCGGACATCCGGGAGTCACCGGTCGTCCGGAGGCTCATGAGGGTCCGGACGTCCCGTGCTCGTCGGACGTCCGTAGAATCGGCTCGGGTGTGCTTCGGTCGGACGTCAGGTCGGGGTCGGTCGTCCAGGTGTCAGTCATTCGTAGGGCTTCAGAATTCCGTAGTTTTGGCTCGGGTGTAGGTGTGTCAGTCGTCCAGATAAGGTCGGACGTCCGGAGCCTGGAGGTCGTCGGATGTCTGGTCTTGGTCAGTCGTTCGAAGCCTATAGATCGTCGGACGTCCGGTCTTGTTCGGTCGTCCTGAGCCTGTAGCTTTTTCTGGATCTCTTCTTCTTCACGTCCATCTTCCTCTTCTAATTCTCCTTGATCCTTAGCTCCTTCATGGCTAACTCCTTGATACCTGAGTATGCATAATGTCTCTGTTTGAGGTAGTAGCCATGTCTCCTATGCATCGAAGTGAACTTGTGAGAGGAGAGATGTCAACTCGGTTTTGAGAGCTCTTGCACGTGCTCGTGTCATGGGTCCGCTAGGCACTTGGTGAGACGATGGTAGGTCCATGGGGATGACCTTGGGATGCTCCGCATCAAGTATGGCCTGTGAAAACTTTCGGGTTCACACAGATTAAGAAAGGCATAGGTTCAACCCATCGGGGTATCTCAGGAACATATACCACAATCTTTTAGAAGTAATTAATACTAGCTCGAAAGTAGAGCATGGTCTAGAAAGCGGAGGATACAATTTACCAAAGGCATTATGTATCCGAGGAAAGGCTCATAAGGTTATTGAATATGGAGGACGTCGTCGGATAAAATCTAACAAATGATCTGGTGGTCCAAAGGGATATGATGTGAGCATCGGTACTCAACTAGAAGAAGAAAGAATGCAAGGAGATCAGATTATTGATACAACTGACTAATACTAGCTCAAATGCAATGGAGTTATGATTTCCAAATTAAGGGCTTGGAAACAAACGCTCTGATTAATGATGGATAAGTCGAGTAGGCTTAGGGTTAAAATCGATAGCCATTTGATTGGTCGAGATCCAACTCATCTTTAAAATGATGTCTGAGCTGGAAGGATGAATTCTAGGACCTGGTTGAGGATTGCGGGCATTCGCAACATATTAAATTAGCAGACTCAAAATGATAATGACAAAGGATGCCAATAAGATTACCAGACTTATTGGATTGTCCAAAATGCAAGGAAGCAAGAATTTCAAGAGCAATAGGCTACTGTTTCGGAAGACCGAATAGTATTTCGACGGCTTTTGTGAAACACATGAACAACTCGGAATGAGCGGATACTCGGTAAGTACGAGAAATTATCCGTATGGGTATTCAGGTAGCAAACAACTGCAAGGCAGTAAGCACAAAGCATTCTCGGAACAATAAAGAGAATTTCGGGGTATCTTCTAATAACAAGATCAACTGGGAATAAATGTAAGAACGACTTGTGTATGTATCTATCCATGGGGATATTTTGGTGGTAGGGAATTGCAAAAGCAACGGGCACAAAGTCTCAAGATAATATCAGAGAGTATCTTCGAAATCTTCTGGTGAAGCCGGCCATCATCTAGAATGAAAAGGGTCCCGGGAGAAAGTATTTACGAGAACCTAGAGTTAGAGTTAGCCAAACCATTTAATCTGAATAGAAGAGAGATCAGAAATCCCAGAGTAAAGATCGAGGAGTAAAAGATCCTAATACCACCCAAATGGCGACATGGGCCCATAAGACACACAGCCATGTTAGTAAAGTTTTGCAATGTCTAGACTCGACTTCAACCAAAGAGTATGGAAGGGGGATTCCTACAGGCAGTCGGCTCTGATACCAACTTGTGACGCCCTCGATTTGACCGTGCACTAATCATACACGCAAATGTGTACGATCAAGATCAAGGACTCATAGGACGATATCACAACACAACTCTAGACACAAATTAAAATAATACATGCTTTATATTCCAAGCCAGGGGCCTCGAGGGCTCGAATACACAAGAGTCAGCGGAAGCAATAATATCTTAGTATAGACATAAGTTAAACAAGTTTGCCTTAAGAAGGCTAGCACAAAAGTAGCAATGATCGAAAAGGAAAGGCCTCCTGCCTGGGACCTCCTAACTACTACTTGAAGTCGAACTCCACGTAGAATCATCATCGGGATCCTCTAGCTCCTGGACTCCATCATATGATCGCAATAACCGAGAAAGGGGGAAAAAGAAGTAGCAAAGCAACCGTGAGTAATCATCCAAAGTACTCACAAGCAAGGATCTACACTACATATGCATTGGTATCAATGAAAAGGGTAGTATCTGTGGACTGAACTACAGAATGCCAGAATAAGAGGGGATAGCTAGTCCTACCGAAGACTACGCTTCTGGCAGCCTCCATCTTGAAGCATATAGAAGATAGTAGATGGTAAGTTCACGAAGTAGCATCGCATAGCATAATCCTACCCGGCGATCCTCTCCTTGTCGCACTATTAGAGAGCGATCACCGGGTTGTCTCTGGCACTTGAAAGGGTGTGTTTTATCAAGTATCCGGTTCTAGTTGTCATAAGGTCAAGGTACAACTCCGGGTCGTCCTTTTATCGAGGGACACGACTATTCGAATAGATAAACCTCCCTGCAAGGGTGCACCACATTTCCCAACACGCTCGACCCCCTTTGGCCGGACACACTTTCTTGGGTCATGCCTGGCCTCAGAAGATCAACACGTCTCAGCCCCACCTAGGCACAACAGAGAGGTCAGCACATCGGTCTAAATCCTATGGGGCGGGGGTCTGGGCCCATCGCCCATTGCACACCTGCACATTGCGTACGCGGCCGGAAGTAGACCTAGCCCCCTTAATATAAGCGCAGGCTTATGGTCCAATCCGGCGCGCGCCGCTCAGTCGCTGACGTCACGAAGGCTTCAGCTGATACCACGATGTCGAACCTAGATCTCATTAAGCATGTTATTTTGAAGTAACCGCGAACACCGATCAAGGACAGGCCCACCTCTTTCCTGGGTGGTCTCAACCTGCCATGTCGCTCTGCCACAAAGATCCACCCAGAGGGCCGTCGGGACAAAGGTCCTTTCAGCCCCCAATCCGTGAATCACTCACGGGTGAGGGAGTCCTGGATTAGGGGGTCCTCGGACAGTCGGACTATATACTTTGGCCGGACTGTTGGACTATGAAGATACATGATTGAAGACTTCGTCCCGTATCCGGTTGGGACTCTCCTTTGCATGGAAGGCAAGCTTGGCGATTCGGATATGTAGATCTCCTCCCTTGTAACCGACTCTGTGTAATCCTAGCCCCTCCGGAGTCTATGTAAACCAGAGGATTTTAGTCCGTAGGACAAAAACAATCATACCATAGGCTAGCTTCTAGGGTTTAGCCTCTCCGATCTCGTGGTAGATCAACTCTTGTAATACTCATATCATCAAGATCAATCAAGCAGGAAGTAGGGTATTACCTCCATCGAGAGGGCCCGAACCTGGGTAAACATTGTGTCCCCTGCCTCCTGTTACCATCTGCCTTAGACGCACAGTTCGGGACCCCCTACCCGAGATCCGCCAATTTTTACACCGACATTGGTGCTTTCATTGAGAGTTCCACTATGTCGTCATGGTTAGGCCTGATGGCTCGCCTTGTTGTCAGGGACAACGTTACCTTTGGGGGAGCCCTGGCTTTAGGCCAAACTCTCCAATTAGGCGGCTTCGTCGTGACCGCCCCATCAGCCGTCGCGCCGACAATGACTTCTCGGGTCATCAAAAACAGCCTCCACGTCGACTTGGGATTCACCGAGCAGATGGATCCAATGGAGCTCTCTTCTTTGAATGAACTCTTGGATCGCATCGCCGCCTTGGGAGTCGCTACAGATTATGATCGGATCGGGCTTAAACCCGACCAAAGGGAGATTAACTCTCCACCGGTTACCCATCAGATAGCGGTGGTGGAGGAGCGATGCAGCGATTCTTCCTCTATTTTGAGGACAAACTATGTCCGGATTCCCGTGCTCTCCGAGCCGGATACCCTTCTATGGGAGGACATGGCCCAAGCTTCGAACCTAGAATCGAACAGCAGGCTAGTACCGTTGGGCAACGTCCCAGAGCCCGAACTACCAAGCTCGGAAACTCCTTTGGGTCTCAGACCGAGCCAGGGTTTGGACTTAAATCTACCCACCCACCCTCTCACAAGTGATATTTCCCATATTAGACAAGAGCCCCAAGAGACAGTGCATCACTATTGGGCCAGATTCCTCCTTGCAATAAGCAAGGCGAAGGACTGTCACGAGGAAGACGCAATTTCATTCTTTTGCAAAAATTGCACGGACAAGGGAATCCTCAATGCCATAAGTCGCCGTGATATAACGCACTTCGCTGACTTGGCGTCCATAGTACGGAAGTACTGTGCGATAGAAAGCACTTGGAAATCCCAAACAAAATTCTGGGATCCTCCGGCTATAACTAAACCCTCTGTCCGAACTAAAAGGGTGTACTCTCGTAAGTCACCCAATGCAATTACAAAGAAGCAAAAACCCACTATAGGGCGCAGAACTTTATTGGAGGGATGGCTCAATGGGCCATGCAAAATTCACAGTACATCGGATACCATGCCAACACACAGCCTTCGAGCATGTTGGATACTCTGGCAGGTGGCCAGGAGCGGCGAGGACCTCCTCGTCAATAATACCGCAGAGCACCCTCCCGCGGAAAATAACGATATAGTACTAACAGTCTTCGAGACTTTTGCCTCAAACAATAGGCGCAAGCGGGCACTTCGCAGCCTCGGCGAAGTTTGCCACGTTGCAATGATAAATCCATGGAACGACACGGCCAGAACCTTCAATGCCAGTGACGAACCTCAATTCCGCACAGCCCAAGCTCCAGCCGCTTTGGTCCTTAGTCCAATTGTGGACGGCTTCCGGCTTACTAAAGTACTCATGGACGGTGGCAGTGGATTAAACCTCATCTATGAGGAGACTCTTCGAAAAATGGAAATAGACAAGAGCCACATTGAGCAAAGCAGCACGACCTTCAGAGGAATCATCCCTAGTCGGGAGGCACGATGTGCAGGAAAAATCACACTAGATGTGGTATTCGGCACGCCGGAGAATTACAGGTCCGAAGAAATCACATTCCAAGTGGCCCCATTTAGTAGCGGATACCACGCCCTTTTAGGGCGAGAGGCATTCACGATCTTCCAAGCTATACCCCATTACGGGTACATGAAGCTCAAGATGCCCGGGCCCAATGGAATCATCACTCTAGCTAGTGATCCGGACATAGCACTCCGCGCCGAAAACAAAACCGCCGCACTGGCTCTCGAAGTGTTATCCGAAGCCCTCGCGGCCGAAGAACTAACTGCGCTGCGCTCTACAGTGGACAGGGACGACGTGATACTCGACAAAAGACCCAAGTCCACCTCTTTTAAACCAGCGGACGAAATAGTCAAATTCCAGGTCCACCCAACGAACCCTTCAAAAACAGCATCCATCGGGGCACAGCTGAACCCCACAACAGACGCCGCACTGCGGGAGTTCTTACGCGAGAATTGGGACATCTTCGCCTGGCATCCTTCAGATATGCCAGGCATCCCACGCAGGCTGGCCGAGCATAGCCTAAACATTCTAAAGGGATACAAGCCGGTCAAGCAAACTCTTCGGCGTTTCTCCGAACCCAAGCGACAAGCCATGGGAGAAGAACTAGCCAAGTTACTCGAGGCCAGATTCATTAGAGAAATAAAACATCTGGACTGGCTAGCAAACCTGGTTACGGTACCAAAGAAGGAAAAATCCTGGTGCTTATGTGTCGATTTTAAGGACCTTAACAAGGCTTGCCCCAAGGATCCCTTCCCCCTCCCCCGCATCGATCAAATTATCGATGCTACCGCGGGACACGACTCGTTGTGTTTCCTCGACGCATACTCCGGATACCATCAAATCAAGATGGCGGAGCCCGATCAAGCCGCAATGGCATTCATTACTCCATACGGCCCCTTCTGTTTCAACACCATGCCTTTCGGGCTCAAAAACGCCGGTGCGACCTATCAACGCATGATTCGAACATGCCTAGAAGCACAAATCAGCAAAACAGTTGAGGCATATGTAGACGATGTGGTAATTAAAACCAGACACGTCGAATCTTTGATAGAAGACTTGAGGCTCACGTTCGACAATCTCCGAGCATATGACATTAAGCTCAATCCGGAAAAATGCGTTTTTGGTGTACCCACCGGAAAGCTCTTGGGCTTCATCGTTTCCAACAGAGGAATTGAAGCGAATCCGGCTAAAATCCAAGCTCTATCACAGTTGGCTATCCCAACAAACCTCAAGCAAATCCAGAAATTAACTGGATGTGTGGCTGCCTTAAGCCGCTTTATCTCCCGATTGGGAGAAAAGGCATTACCTCTTTATCGCCTTCTTCGGCACACCGAACACTTCGAGTGGACGGACGCGGCTACGGCCGGATTGGAAGAAATAAAAGCTGCCTTGGCCAGCAACCCAATCTTGGCCGCGCCAAATATCGGCGAACCAATGTTGTTATGTATAGCGGCAACACACCAGGTTGTAGGCACAGTGCTCGTCGTCGAACGAGAAACGGACGGACATAAGTTCCCGCTTCAAAAGCCAGTATACTATGTATGTACTGTCCTCACTCCATGCAAATCCCGGTACCCACATTATCAAAAGATAGCATACGCGGTCTTCATGGCATCCCAAAAACTACGACACTACTTTCAAGAGTGTTCAATTACGGTGGCCTCCGAGGTTCCACTCAACGACATTATAAACAACCGTGATGCCACGGGCCGGATTGCTAAACGGGCTATTGAGCTCCTCCTGTTTGACATATCATACAAACCACGGCGAGCCATTAAGTCACAAGTACTGGCCGATTTCGTCGTCGAATGGACAGAAGCCGAACTCCCTAAAGAATACGGCGCGTACTCCAATTGGATCATGCACTTCGACGGCTCTAAAATGCTGGCGGGTCTGGGGGCAGGCGTTGTCCTGACATCCCCAACCGGAGATACAGTCCAATACGTACTCCAAATATTATACACAGACTCCAACAACACAACCGAATATGAGGCCCTGTTGCATGGTCTCCGAATGGCAGTCTCCATGGGCATTCAACACCTAGAGGTGTGTGGGGATTCGAACCTCGCAATATCCCAGATAAATGGAGATTTTGATGCCAAGGACCCAAAAATGGCAGCTTATCGCAATGTCGTCCTCAAAATGTCAGCTCGATTCAAGGGGCTCGAATTCCACCATGTGGTCCGAGAAAACAATCAAGCGGCGGATATCCCCGCCCAAATCGGCGCTAAGCGCGACCCTGTCCCACCTAATATTTTCCTGGAAAGGTTGTTTAAGCCATCCGTCATGTGGGAAGGGGAGACCGGCAACAACATTCCGGATCCGGCCACAACACCAGCCCCCGAACACTCTGATGTAATCGGAGGCTCCGCCACCGAGATAACACCTTTGGCCCACGTGATTATGGCTGGTATTGCCCCGTGGACAGAACCCTTCTTGGCTTACCTAAATAGGCAAGAACTCCCGGAGGACCAAAACGAGGCACGTTGCATTGTGCGGCGGTATAAAGCCTACAAGGTCCACGAGGGAGAGCTTTATAAGAAAAGCGCTACCGGAGTACTGCAAAGGTGCATCTCCGGGGAGGAAGGATGGCAAATTTTGGCAGAAATTCATCCTGGACTCGGCGTCCATCACGCCACAGCTCGGTCCCTTGTAAGTAAGGCCTTCCGTACAGGTTTCTACTGGCCGACAGCTCGAGCAGACACACAGGACCTCGTTCAACATTGTGTCGGTTGCCATCTCTTTGCAAACCAAAGCCATATGCCACCTACCGCTCTCCAAACAATCCCCATTACTTGGCCCTTCGTGGTCTGGGGGCTTGATATGGTCGGACCCCTTAAAGGAGGAAGCCATAAGAAAAAGTACATATTGGTCATGGCGGATAAATTCACCAAATGGATAGAGGCCAAAGCAGTTAAAATGGCCGAATCCGGACCTGTGATAGATTTCATATCTGGGGTTGTACACCGCTATGGTGTCCCCCACAGTATCATCACCGATAAGGGCTCGAACTTTACAGCCGATGAAGTAAAAACTTGGTGTAGCAAAATGGGCATTAAGCTCGATTATGCATCCGTATATCACTCTCAAACTAACGGTCAAGTCGAACGAGCAAATGGTCTTATAATGAGCGGCATTAAACCCAGACTAGTGCGGTCCTTGAAGGAGTCAGATACGCACTGGGTCGAGGAACTCGACTCCGTACTATGGGGGCTGCGGACCACGCCAAATCGCACTACTGGATACACACCTTTCTTTATGGTGTACGGCGAAGAGGCGGTACTGCCATGTGACATCATTCATGACTCACCTCGCGTGCGCATGTACGAAGAGAAAGAAGCCGAGCTAGATCGGCAGGACAGTTTGGACACCCTGGAGGAGGTGCTTGATGTGGCAAAAGCCCGATCCACATTTTATAAGCAACAGGCTCGACGATATCAAAGCAGAGAAGTACGGGCCAAAACTTATAATGTTGGCGAACTCGTTCTACGCCTACCAGAGAAGAAAAAGGACAAGCTCAAACCCAAATGGGAAGGTCCCTTCATTATTGACAAAGTTCTGACCGGTGGAGCGTACCGTCTGCGGGATGCATCGGGCAATCGACTCGAGCCAAACCCATGGAACGCGGCCAGACTCCGAAGGTTCTACGCCTAGCGCCGGACTCAGTGTTTGTCTCCTTACCTCCGTCAATTATATTTTCGTTATCTATATTTTTCTGTCTTTCTTCTTTTTTCTTCACAGCCTTCAAAGGTTAAACTGTGTCTTTATTGCACAATTTGTACACGCTAAGGGCGCTCATTATGCCTGGGGGCTTCTTATACAGAAGCTGAATATAATTATGATCCGGGCTCTATGCCTGCCGCACATGTGTTATTTTTACACATACACCTTTTTTGTGCCATTATATGCATCGATATGACTTAAGTTTTGGCCAAGCTATGTTGCCTGGCTCTTGTGTTTATGCCCTAAGTTCTCGTTAATTCGGCTAGGGCATAAGGGGAGCACCTCTACGATTGTTACTGCCGGGTCAGCCGGACGTGTACCTCAGACTGGGTGAAGCCGAAAGCTAGCGTTCTTAAGAGAATATTCAGTCGGCGAACAAAGGATGAATTTTTTTACTTATTAGAATACATACCCCCAGATGTTTATATCTTGCATCCCTTGTCGCAGTTCGGACATGCACATTAATGCATGCGTACCCAGGGAAAGGAACCCTTAACGGAACTATTCTCCCTGGAAGATGTTTCTTACTATCCATGTAATATAACATAACTAGTTGGGTACTTGTCTGTTCAAGCACTTATGACCCCTACGCCTGGTTTCCATGCGTACCCCGGTTTTTACATAACTGAGCGGGTATTCGAATACACTCCGGACTGTCAGGTCCGGAGGTCGAAGCAAAAAGGTCCTCCATGACAAATGATTTACAATCCGGCTAGGGACAATATATGTCACTTGAAGTACAGAGTCACTTAGACTGACTAAATTCTGCTTCTATACCATCCAACAAGCTGTCTAGCCTACAATCCTGTTGGGAATACTTTGCGGCTAATTTCACCTGGTCATACACCAAGCTGACGGGGATCTCTTTCCCGTCAGGCCTTACAGGTCCAACCTCGGCCATATGGTTCCGTTCAGCCTTGGTATATTGAGTCTTCACCATGGCCCAGGCTTCCCTTGCACCTTGTCGGCAGGCAGATATCTTCCATAATCAGAAGCGTCACCGCGCTCCCTTGAGTGTCTCTACAAGCTCTCCCATGCCTCCTGGCAGGGAGGTGGACGCCCACAAGGCCTGGGCAAGGTCCTGCATCACCTGCCGAACTTGTTCGTGTAGTTGTGAGAGCTCACGCGAAAGATCTCCCACAGACCCGGGCATCTCCTCTCCGGGACGGCCCGTCAGCATACCTACAGATATAGCTCTATTAGCTGGTTTCTTCGCCGAACTCTATAGGAGTTCGCTCAACCACCTACTGAAAATGCCGCGTCGAAGCCATTTATTCTCCTTTACGGAGTCAGCCAGCTGGGCCCGAACATCCTGCAGTTCAACATCCAGCTGGGTATTGGCATCTTGGAGATTGTTTTTTCTACAGCCTTACTTGTGTAAGCACGCGCTCGCCAGCCTTCAGCTGTCGTTGAGTATGTTTCTCCTCCGGATTCACTCCGGGATCATCTGCAGAATCTATTGATTAGATTAGCATGCAAGCCAAATATTAACTGGTACATCTCGTTCTTTTCGATAGGAACAAGGGTTACCAGATGGGGCCTTCTGGAACTCCTCCATTTTGGCAACTGCGGCCCGTAGCTGGGCTTTGCACTCCTCCAGCTCTTGAGACAACTGGGTATTCTTCTCAGTAAGAACCTATGCAAATAACGATCCTTAAATCAGTTGTGCCAACTGTTTCAAGTCTTAGGGGCTACTGGTATATATATAATTATCAGATTTTCTTACCCATATATCCTTTACATACTGGTCCGTGGCTCTGGCAAGACCATTTTGAGCAGCTCGGGTGTACGCGTCCCCCGAGTTGAAGGCATCAAACGCCTCTTCAGAAAAACCGAGGTCACGGAGTATGGCCCGACGACGCCTGTGCTTCATGGCACTCTCCACTTCGGAATTTGTGGCGGACATCCTATCCGCATCCTCGATAGGAGGAATATCCAGCATTGTCCCCACGTTAGCATCTGCCACCAAGTCCGGCTCTGGAGCCCGACTGGTGGAGGCATGGCCGGCAGGCTCTCCGGATACGGTCCGGCGAGCATTTTTCCTGGTTTTAACCACGGACGTTATTATATTTTAAAGACAATAACCATGGAGTAGGGTTCTTTTTCATACCTCTGCGACAGCATCTCAGTCTTGACCGCCTTCCTTTTAAGCCTACCCGGTTTCGGTGCCCCTTGTTGGTGAGTCATTGCGGGTTCGGCATGGCGTCCCGAGGGCTCCAGGATAATCGGCGGTGATGGCCACCAAGGCACCGTCATAGCTTAACTGATAAAACGTCTTGTCGATGAGCTCCACGAATATGTCCGGATCTTCTTCAAGTCCGGGATCGAGGGCCCAATCAGGGTCCTCTGGCTGTGGAGATGGGCTGTGAATCTCCCTCACAGCTTTTCGTAGTTCCTGTTATGAAATGGCAAGGTAAATATTTATGACAAAGAAAGCAGGAAGGTTTGGAGTAAAAAGCAGCAGCTCACCCAGTTTGGGGGGTTGTACATGGAGAATCCATCCCGTGGCTTAATACGGATGAACTCCTCTTCCTCTCCCTTATATAAATCGGACAGTATTTTCGCCAGAGCGGTGGCGGAGTCCGGACCTTTTCGGCCGCAGCGGGTGGCATCGTCTTCTCCATTGAAGTGCTTCATGGGTTATCCCCGATATTGAAGTGGTTGCACCCCCCGCATTATACATACTGACATAACCTCAATTATTGTCACTCCTGATTCGGCCAGTGTCTTTATCCGGCTCATCGGGTAAAGGACCTCTCTGTTATCTTCCTCTTGGGGGCTCCGAGGGCGCCAGCTATGGCGTTTCTTCAAAGGGGCATTGTTGAACTCAGGAAGGCCCATCCGAATAGGGTCTGGGAGGGGAACGTCCTCCATATGAAACCACTCCGAGGGCCAGTCTCTGGATGTATTCTTCGGAGTACCAAACAGGTATCCGGTCCCGGCGATGCGCCATATTTCAGCTCCGCCCACTTGAAATATTGACCCCTTCTGTGTACAAGGCACGAGGCAGAATAGCCTATGCCATAGCTCGAATGATCTTCGCAGCCCAGGAACAGCTCGCAAAGGGCAACGTAGCCTGCGATGTGTAATATGGAGGCGGGAGTAAAATTATGCAGCTGGAGGCCATAGAACTCCAGGAGCTCGCGGAGGAATGGATGGATTGGAAATCCGAGTCCCCTAAATAATTAAGGGACGAGGCATACCTGCTCCCCCGTGGATGGGTTGGGGAAGCTTTCCGCTTGCTCCCCGCCATTATAAGTGGCTAGTCCGGCTCGGACGAGGACCATGTACGCCGGAGGGAGAAACCCCTGAGTCTGCAACTCCACTAGTTGGCTATGGGGAATAGAACACTTCTCCCAACTACCTGGCTTAGGGCTACCGGGGCAAGAGGAGGAGTTACGGTGGCCGGCCATGATGGGATGGATTTTTCCAGGCACGCTCCGATGGATACTCGTTGTGGGAAGGTGGTGTGATCTGGATCTGAAGATCCCCGACTGTTTAAATAGACGATTCATATACCTGGTTAGGGTGGTAAATGTAAAAATACCCCGACCTCTCGCATTCGCTCAACACATGGAAGATAGCCATCATTAAGGCACAGAAGCCGAGGAGTGTAACATTCATGGGAGGCCGGACACAACTCGCTACGACAGGTACTCAGGACTTGGAGGAGAACCCGCCTTGCAATGCCGAAGATAATCTACCCGTCGGACTCGTCATCATTGAAGCCTGGTTCAGGGGCTACTGAGGAGTCCTAGATTAGAGGGTCCTCGGATAGCCGGACTATATACTTTGGCCAGACTGTTGGACTATGAAGATACAGGATTGAAGACTTCGTCCCGAATCCGGTTGGGACTCTCCTTTGCATGGAAGGCAAGCTTGGCGATTCGGATTTGTAGATCTCCTCCCTTGTAACCGACTCTGTGTAACCCTAGCACATCCGGTGTCTATATAAACCGGAGGGTTTTAGTCCGTAGGACAAAAACAATCATACCATAGGCTAGCTTCTAGGGTTTAGCCTCTCCGATCTCATGGTAGATCAACTCTTGTAATACTCATATCATCAAGATCAATCAAGCAGGAAGTAGGGTATTACCTCCATCGACAGGGCCCGAACCTGGGTAAACATTGTGTCCCCCGCCTCCTGTTACCATCCGCCTTAGACGCACAGTTCGGGACCCCCTACCTGAGATCCGCCGGTTTTGACACCGACAACGGGTACTCTACGAGCCGACCCGACTTTAGTCACCACATGTATCATGCATTATGTATATAAGTAATATACTCGTGATCACCTCCCGAGTGATCACGAATCGATAGTATAGCATGGCAGACGGACAAGAATGTAGGACCACTGATGGAAGACTAGCATCCTATACTAAGAATTCAGGATTGCAGGTAAAGGTAATAACAGTAGTAGCAAGGACAGGCTATGCATTAGAATAGGATTAACGGAAAGCAGTAACATGCTACACTACTCTAATGCAAGCAGTAGAGAGAAGAATAGGCAGTATCTGGTGATCAAGGGGGGGCTTTCCTGGTTGCTCTCGCAAGTAGGGGTCGTCAACAACGTAGTTGATCGGGGCACCAGCAGTGGCGTCAGTATCATAGTCTACCGAAGAGAAGAGGGGGAAGAAACAATAAATACAATGCAAACAGATGCATAATGATGCATGACATGACAACGAACGGTGCTAGGTGTGCCCTAACGCAGTAGGAGGTGATACCGGCGAAGGGGGGAAACACCCGGGAAAGTATCCCCGGTGTTTCGCGTTTTCGGACAAATGAACCGGAAGTGGATTGTTGCATGTTCGCTATGCTAGGGACGTGTGGTGAACGAACGGACTACGTATTTGGATTCTTCTCGTCGTTCTGAACAACTTTCATGTACAAAGTTTTTTCATCCGAGCTACTTTTAGTTTATATTAATTTTAAAAGGATTTAATCATTTTCAGCAATTATCAGATTAATTTAATTATAGAAATACAATTATGATGTCAGTGTGATGTCAACATGGTCAAACGTTGACTAGGTCAACCCTGCAGGTGGGAGCCATTTGTCATTGTCTCAGTTTTATTTAACAAAGCTAATTAGTTTAATTACCTAATTAGGTTAACTAAATGTAATTAGTTTAGTTTAAACAAAATTAATCAAGTTAATTAATTAAAAATTTTAACCCCCCTTTTTTGTGGGGCTGGGCCCATCTGTTCATTGACCCAGCCCACCAGGGGCGGGTGAACGGGCGTTGGGCGCCGGGTTAACGGGCGGCCACGAGGGGGCCGCGATTGGTGCGGGCGCTGGCGCGGCTGAGCCGCAGCGGTGGACGACGGGACAAGGAGGCGGTGCGTCTGCCGGCGATGTCACGCAAAAGGAGGCGGCCAACAGCGAGCGGCGGGGCGGGGAGCAGTAGGTAGAGCGGCAGCAGAGGGAGGCGAGCCCGGGGCGCCGGCGGCTGCCGGAGCGGGGCAAGGAGGGCAAAGCCCGGCAAGGTACGGGGAAGGGCGCAGTAGCGGGACGATGGAAGGGGTCGAGCGGGGGC